>NC_065899.1:13063825-13368958 GCF_905147045.1 Nymphalis io
AAAAGTTATTAGGTTTTTCTGTCGAAAATTTGTCAGTAACAGCCCGGAGTCTGGAAGTTGGAAGTGTTGTACACCCTATTTATATATAATGTTGAACATCGAGACACAAGGCAGGCATACTGACGATAGCGTCATAATCACCTTTATCATTATCGTTGACATTATCTGACGATTAATCATCATCATCCTCATCGTCACTATCACCATTATAATTATTTTATTTATGCAGATGTTTATATCTAACTAGCACTGTTAATTGCACTTTGGATTCATTTTACAAGATAAATTGTATTTGAAGCAAAGAACCGACAAGAAACTTAATAGTTATTTTTTATCGCATACTATGTAATACTAACAATCGTATTTATATAATAATATAACAATAAATAATATATGAAGTAAATATGAGTTTAGAAAACAGGAACAATATAATCGATTTAGGGAAACAAATTGAAAAATAAATGTATTTGCTTATGTATGAATGTATAAGTATGTAGGTCAGCCCAGTTAGGTTTTAGATTTCGTCATAAATTAAAATTCCATGATGGGTAAGTTAAAGTGGTCATTTATCATTGTCGCCATTAAGAGTATCGGATGATACTTGCTGACATAACCTTGTCACGCCACCCCCATCGCCATTACAAGCATGGAAAGAACCATAACTCAAGATAAAAATATGTTAATTTTTTGTTGAATTTTCAACGCAGTATTAACCTATGTAAAAACGCCATATACTCGTTTATATTTTATAGCTACCTTTGAACATCACGTTGCTATCAAAAAACGGTATTGTCATAATCGAAGTCCAAAACAAAGCCCCGGCCCACAGTGCCCCTTGTGAGTAAGAGACAATATTTTACCGAGAGTGATATTTCTCAAGTTACTCTAACTCGTAAGCCCATTACTTCACCGCGCTGGTAGAACGTGCGGCGAACTTTGCCACTTCTAAAACTACATTTAAAGCAGCCCTGTCGCAAAGTTTGGCAGAAATGTACTTTGTACCTTTATATGTTGAAACATTTGCACTAAGGACTACTTTTGACGTCAATATCTGTTATATTATAAATCAGCTCTTTTTTGATAGTATGTTATAATAATCTTGTTAGTCGGTGTCGGATACAGCGACTTTTCATTTCGTATACATCATATTTAGACTTGTTTTCGTTCCTCGGCCCTGAGATGTCTAATATAGCCGATCTTATAGGAAATGGTTAGGATGTCGGTTAATGTTTTTTTACGTATGAGATTAAAGTTTTAAGATCGTTTTTGAGAGCACTTTTTTAATGCGGAAAATTAGAGCAAATATCACAAGCAGTACAGAGTAGTTGTACAACACAAGATCATTGTAATACAAGTGTAAAAACTACGTCTTCAATAATATTTGGATATGTACTAAGGTTTGAAAATTACTTCGACGATTGCTCTTTAAAATTTTAACATACGTACATATTATATATAATGTATTATAATAAAGGTCTAACTATTTCATATTTTATGAATTTGGGCAAGGGTAGTTTTACTTAAGAGGGTTGTTTAAAAATGGCGGCCGTCCCGGAGGAGAGTCCCCGTTATTTGTACTCACCAAGATGAGTCTCCCGAGGAGTAATAATCTAGATAAAATAGGATATTTTTTTTTCATATTTAAAATTATATTTGTATTTCGTTTACTTTCAATTTGCTTTTTTTCACCACAACAGAAGGTGACATAAAGTTGGTCAGTTTTAAATCAGCAAATTCTACAATTTATTTCATCACATAAATTGAAATAATTAAGTTTTGATTCCATATTAATCACCATCAATTTCTATGTTTCACATCTGCCGGGCATTGTTTATGTAAATTATTTAAGGTAATGTAAAATATTAGAAAGAATCCATTATCTCTGTGGTACGAATTAACCCAATACGAAATATCATTGAAGCTGGCATGTCGACTTTAAATAAATGTATTCAGCAGTTGCTAGAGATATGTATGCTATTGATAATATTAATAGTTTAAAAGCTAAATATTATACTCGGTCACGTGATTTTTAATAATCACAGTATCGGTGTATCGAGTTCATTTGCTATAGTTCGTGGAAAAGTTGTTATATATACTTATATACATATTCCGGTTGCTATAGCTACGTAATGTTATTTCAATGGAAACGAATCAAATTGTTATCAAATAGAAATATCAAACAATCGCCAGGTATTCAAAGCAGTCGTGTGAAGATAAAGTATCATATATATATATATATCTTGATGACTCCTTGGACGAACAGATAACTGACAATGATAAAAATAAATTCTTTTCTTATCTATATATGCTATACAACATACAAGGCAAATTAAGTATTGCGGTAACAAGAATTATATTAAATATATTGATTATGAGCTGCCCGTCTCGGCTTCGCAAACTTTAAGGGTCCTCATAAAATATTTATATTGAAAGACAAACATAAAAAATTGGGGCTTTTTTGGCTTATGCAAAACACTCACCAAAATTTCATCAGAATTAGATAAACGAACTTACAAAAAAATATTTTTATTTATAAGATGTTAGAGTTAAGAAAGATTGAAACAGCGATAATCTGCCACAGGAAATAGAGTGAGAAGTAGGTTTCCGACTACGAAAAGTAATGCTTAATGCATCATAAAAATGTAAATTATCCAGTAGGAACTTTCCATGCACCCTAATATCCGATACGAACAGCTATCGTCTAACACTGAGGTAAGCAATTTGTTTATTTTCTATTAGCTGCCAATATAAATATTTTTATAGCTCGTAAGCAGTAATACAACAAGTAATTAAGTTATTTAATTTTTTTTATGTATAAAAAAGATGTTTACCGGACACGGGTTGTACCTGCATGGAATAGCCAGGCGGGTAGTGTCACCCTCTTGCCACTAATATGGCACGCCCGTGGACGCGGCGCGCCAACCCTCTTGGAGTGTGCAGCGTGGGGGAGAAGACCGGGGAAAATGAAATTACTTCGCGTAAATGCAGTTTTCCAGCATGATAAAAAAGCCTCCTCTCTATTAATGTAAAAGACGGCGTTTATTTCACCATCAAGTACTGCTCTTCGTTATTTGACTTTGACTTGAGAGTATGTGCTTTCTACCGCGTTACGCTTGCTTACCACCCAACTAGGACTAGTTTGTTTAATTATTTTAATATTAAAAGTTCGTTAGCGTGATCAAGTAGACTTAATTGACTTTTTGCATTTGTATATGCATAATTTTTCTTAGATGGCCACCAGGATTATACAGGTTGGTAGCCCGACTGGCCTGCGCCGCTGGTCGCGCCACGCTACACACGCAAGTCCACGGAGGAGAATGCCATTCGTACATGGCGTGTTCGAGTGCCTCAGTATGAGGGTGGCTTAATTAGCAGGTAATAACAACCTGTAATAAATTTATTATTTTAGTTCCTTTAAAGTACCTTCTTTGTAAACTTAAATCGGAATATAGTTCTGAATAAGTACGCGTTCTATTGTGTTAACGTTTATTTATTTATTATTCAAGCGAAACAAATAGTACAACAAAACTTAAAGTAACAAAAATATGTTTTTAATACATACCATTATGGTTTCCACAGCGTATATGTTCTGTTCGTTGTTTACATTATTGTCCATGATCATCAATAGATGAAGGCCAAAATTGCTGTTCAAGATGTGAAATCAAAATTATATTCAATGACTATATGCATATGATATGCAATGACCTCCACTAAAAAAACCATCGGTACCCTTTTCGTCTTAACGTGGAGCGCCACGAGATCGCTTTCGCATGCTACCGTGAATATACAATGACCTCCTAACTCGTAGTATGACCATAATAAAAAATTAAGTATCATCTCGTAAATGTCTAATTGTTAACCAAGAGTTTTTTTTTTATAGAATAGGAAGGTAGACGAGCATATGGGCCACCTGATGGTAAGTGGTCACCAAACGCCCTTAGATATTGGCATTGTAAGAAATGTCAACCATCGCTTATAGCCAATGCACCACCAACCTTGGGAACTAAGATTTTATGTCTCTTGTGCCTGTAATTACACTGGCTCACTCGCTCTTCAAACCGGAACACAACAATATCAAGTATTGCTGTTTTGCGGTAGAATATCTGATGAGTGGGTGGTACCTACCCAGACGAGCTTGCACTTAGCCCTACCACCAGTTAATTTAAGCAGTGGCCTTAGGCTTATTCCACAAAGTAAATGCATGTGGTTTTGATAAACATGTTGCAGTTTCTGTTTTCATTCGCCGCCGCGCATGCGATGAAATACAAATACAAAGTAACTGAAAACAAATTCAAGGCTGTCTTGAATCTGCAAGAGATCTTGTACTAAAGTATATCCACAAGGTCATCTTCGCGCTCAGCTATATTTTATTCAAATTATTGGTTGTGGCTGCATCCGATCACATATTTTGCGCAAGTGCTGATAATAAACTATTAATTCAAATATTTCCAGCGTTTTTTGTGTGATTAAGTAACAAATATTCAAAAATTTTAACATATATATTTATGGAAGGAAAGTGACTACCAACGTCTAACGCCCTCCAGTTGCAGATGCTCGCAACAGGAGGGCTTGCAATTGCCTTGTCGGCCTTTAATATTAATAGGATTGCGAGATGTACAGATGTAGCTATATAACAATAATTGCTTATAATAATCAACAAACGTTGTTTAACTATGAAACTAATGTTTTTGAGCTATTCAATTTACTTAGTCATTATCTAAGAGAAAAAGATATTTCTAAAGTGTCACCGAGTAAAGGTAAAGCTTTGACGGAATTACGTCAGAATAATTAAATATTTCGTTTTAGTTCTCTATAGATTTATCTTTAATATACTAATATTGAAAAATATAGGTGCATATAAAATTTAACTCTTTTGAAAATATAGGCAGCAATTTGTACGTTTTCGTCTATTTCCGAAGCTTGCAAATACAAATTGGCGCGCGATCGCATTTGCCTTGCAGATCTAAGCGGCTTCTATTGTTGGGCTCCAATTTATTGCGCCGCTGTTGATTCAGCTACAGTTTTAACTGCAAAATGGAACAAAGGTATTTTGAATATGAATATCTAATTGTCGAAAACGGAATGGAATTTATTCAATCGTTTTTATAGTTACATTGAACAAATAGTGTGAACATTAGTTTAGATAATTTGATGTGAGATCCAGATCTTGTATGAAATTGAAAAACAGTGAAATATCAAAAAAAGTTTCATAAATCAGACTTATAATTTCAAATACAGTTAATTGTATATTATTATGATTCTTCTTCTTCGTCGTGTCACTCTTGTCAGAGCGGTCGTGGTCGCCACGAAGTATTATAAATTATTCGGCGCAGATGTTATTTGCCTCACGAGCCTGCGCCATATGTCCCTGTCAGTGGTAAGCCTCGTGCATTCATGCAAAGGACCGCCAACAGTTGTTTTTATTTGGTCGGTCCATCGCATGGGCGTCCTTCCACGTGGTCTGATGCCATCCACCTTGCCTTGAATAACAAGGCGTTCAATGGAGTCATTTCCTTGCCGGCAGACGTGTCTAAAAAATGTTAATATGCGCTTTCGAACCAGCGCCGAAAGACGCTGTTTGATGCCGAGTTCTTGAAGAATGGAGATATTGGTGCGAAATTCGGTCCACAAAACTCTTAACATTCGTCTCCAGCACCACATCTCCAGAGCATCGATCTTCTTTTTTTCGACCTGCCGCAAAGTCCACGTCTCCACAGCGTATAGAAATATGGGGAAAATAAGCGTTTGTACGAGCCGGATCTTGGTTGCTTTGGTAATGTTTCTGTTCCTCCATATTTTCTTCAACCTCTCCATTGGAGTTCTTGTAATTGCCATACGTCGCTTGACCTCATCTACGCATCCGCCATTATTCGATATTAAAGCTCCCAGATATATATAGGATTGGACGACCTCACAGTTCGCAATCTGAGTGATCTCGGGCGAGTTGTTTTTCGCCCGGTCTACAATCATCATCTTCGTTTTACTGCGGTTAAGCTTTAATCCGAATTCTTGGCATACGCGCACCATTTTAAGAAGCAATTCTTCCATATGAACCGCGTCAGATGCAAACAGGGTCGTGTCGTCGGCATAGCGCAAATTCGTAATCTTGCGCCCACCAACTGCAACACCGTCACTTCAGTCCTCAAGCGCAATGCGCATTACCAGTTCTGTGTAAGCATTGAACAAGAGCGGTGATATTATGCATACTTGGCGAACTCCAGCGCTGGGATGAAAGTCTTCAGATAAAACATCATCCGTCCGCATGGATGCAGTCCCATCTTCGTAAAGACGTCTAAGAAGATGAACTAAGTGTTTCGGTGTACCCATGTCCAGTAACACCCTCCATAGTCTGGGCCATTTTACTGAGTCAAATGCCTTTGAGAAGTCAACAAAGCAAATATAGGTAGACTTGTTAAACTCTCGTGCCTTCTCTATTATTTGGCGAACAATGAGGATCTGTTCACGTGTACCCCTTCCTTTTACAAAACCGGCTTGTTCTGGCGCAATTTCCTTGGAAAGAAATTTATTATGATTACAGTAAGTGATTGACGAAAATCTACTGAGTAGTTTTTCAATTTTTCTTTGTAGAAATTGTCGAAAAACAAAAAAAAATTCTACTGAAATTTAACATCCTTGTTATACAATAGCTTTGGCATCGGACCGCTAAACATGACGTATACAAAACAAAAGAGCATACAAGTCACAATATAGCGATACGATTTATATGAAGTAGCGATGTTAAAGATGCAAGTTTTGTCCTGACCTTAGTGTTAGCTTGGGCTAGCGTCCTGTAACTAAAGAGAAAAATAGGAATATTTGTGATTCTTTGAAAAAAAGCATTATACTTGTATGTACTTAACAAAAATAATAATAAGTATGGCAACTTTTACCCTTAGACCTATTAGTTTGTAAACTTTTAATTTGTAATTATTACTGTACGCCATGTTGGTGATTCTAAATAAATAAATAAACAAATAATAAATATAATTTAATTTTCTTACTGATATACAAATTATAAATAAATAAAATATTACAATCAATACGACAGTAACTCTGTTTGTCTGTCTGTTACACTTTCCCCATTGAACCGATTTAGATGAAATTCGCTATGAGGCTTTTTTATATGTAACAGGTGAAAACTAGTAAAACATAATGAATCTTAGAATATAATCTATCCAAGTTGTTACCTTATTTAATAATAACAATATTCTGGGACATTTAATACACACGGCCATCTGATCCCCGATTTAAGCTTGTACAGAGCTTGTACTATGGAAACCAGACAAATGATATACTACATATACTATTTCTTTTGTAAATACATACTTATATAGATAATTACACCCAGACTCAGGACAAACGGACATGTTCATGCACACAAATATCTGTCCTGGGTGGGAATCGAACCCACAACCTTCGGCGTGAAAGGCAAGCATCCACCAACCACACCAACCGGCTCGTCAAATAATCACGTTTCTTATTGTTTTGCGCAAGAAGCTTCCAAGATGGACGAACTCCATCTTTCCTATCAAATAAGATAATAAGATCGTTGACACGAGCTGTTACACAAAGAGTTCAACTATTAAGTCGAGCGAGCACCGAGATCGACACGAAGCGAGAATTGGGGCGGGGTAAACGACTCTTAAATAATTACATTACACGTAATTACATAACTATTGTAATAAATGTATAGAGCACATCGTGTATTTATAGTATATTATATAATGTTGTGTTTCTGAAACCTATGTCATTTCTGTGGGAGAATACACAGTTACCTAGTTCTGGAATAGGTACCAATATGTGCCATAAGCATCAATGCTTTTCTATGCTTGTGTATATTATTAATAGTGCTAGATACTTAGTTTTGAGTAAATTTAATGCATAACTTCTTCAGTTTTTTTCAGCCCTGAATTTATCAGTAGATGATAATGTTAATAATAATAAAATGATATAATAAGCTGTTGATAAAAAAAAACATTTGTAAATAAAGCGCGTTATTCAAGACATTCATAATATTGATAATCAACCATAGTGAAGTTAGTATTTGTGGATAGCCAAACAGGATATATAGTAACAGCCTGTTAATGTCCTACTGCTGGGCTAAGGCCTCCTCTCCCTTTTGAGGAGAAGTTTTGGAGCTTATTCCACCATTCACGTGTTCTAACCACTAGGCCATCTCGGCTTATTAACAGGATATATATGAATAAATTAGATATATGAATAAATTTAATTATAGTTCATAATGTAACGTAATTAAAAAAAAAGAATCTACCAAGTTTCTTAGCAGTTCATGTGAGTAGAAGTCACCGTATGCGTTTTACATTTAATTAAATCTGGTGAAATGAATGATCCTACTTGAACAAAGTATGTATATTTTTAAGGTTATATAAAGATTTTTAAAGTCCTGACACAGGAGGGGTTTTGAACAAGAAGTAGTATCAATAGATACGATGGAGCATGGCTTAAAATGCAGTTTAGCGGAGGTCAGACGCAGTTAGAGTGTAGTGAATAATGAATGCCACCGCAGGTGCGCTCCGCGACGGGAATTGGGTCAGGCGTAGCACTAGCGTGACGTCAATGGCTGCAGTTTTAGCGGGAAATGGATGAAATTTTGGACAGCTTTTCAAAGCACTCTCAACGTACTCAATTTTTGTTATGATAAAGATCTCTTGACATTATTCATTTGTTTTTAAATTCGTGTTCGGCATTTTTACCGTAAAATGGAAAATATTACTAAATAAACTTCTATATAATATATAATAATAGTTCATGAACAATATGAACCTTACTGAAACAAAACTGAGCTGAACTGGATCTTTATTGTAAATAGATTATATAGCATCGTCTCGACGCAGAAATAATAAATGTAGTACAAATTCTCAATCACATTCATAATAAGCATAAGTGTCTGCTTATTATTGTTATTATTGTTCGTTTGGCCGCTCGTACTGCCGCTGGACCCTCCTGTGTGCTAATGACCACGCTAATGACGCGTCTCGGATGCTGCACGGATGTCTCTCGTGACCCTCTGCTTTCGCCGCTGTACTAATTGTGTTTGCTTTTTATTTTTACTATGTCACTGAAGTGTTGCAGATTCCCCTGCGGATCTTATATGAGCCTTTTCAAGCTAATGTTTGAGTTGCTCAGGCTTAGCATTGTTATTAAAACTTGAACTAGTCGTTCTAAACGGATAAAACTAAGATTGAATGAAAGTTTATTTAGATGCTTTTACTATTACGTGACTTAACCGCAGGGCTATTCTAACAACTCGACACTCACCGCAAAAAAACGGTCGTGAAATGTCAAATAGTGACGCGACATTCAACATAATAATCATAACATTTTAAGAATACACGCATCCAAACAGTATATCGCCGTAAGTCGGTTGTTAATGTTTCACGGGTGAGTAATGAAGTGACTTCTTATTGACTAGCACTGTTCAACGCTCTTTTCTATAATTTTCTATTTTTTTATATAAGTAATGTTCTTTATTTATTATTTTTGTATCTTATCGTATTGTGTATATGTAAAATAAACAATTGTTCTGTATTGTGGTTTTAATAGATGGTTTATTATAGTTTGTTATGTTCTGTTTATAAATAACGTAAAATGAGGACTTTTATAAAAGAAATAGTTGCCCGGTGTTAGGAAGTTCATAATGTTTCAAAGAAGAAGTACAAAGCATTTAAAGCTTATGTGCCAATTTGAGAACGTCAAAGTACATTCTCTACCCTCTAAATTTTTAACATATCTCTAGCACGTACTAGTTTTTGAGTTTGGCCGTCTTGGACGGAATTTGCTTAGACCATTATTATTATTTCTCTCTCGTTTCAGTTCGAACCTCAGAGAAACCATATCTTTGAAATTGAAATGGCAGAAAGTGACCTGCGCCTTTATATATAAATATACATTTGAAAAAAATACAATAAACGAGTACGAAGTGAGTTATTTTACAGAATAAAACCGCTATGTTAAAGTTTTCAAAACAAATGAGTACATATAAAATTACAGAGTTGTGCAAAATAAACTGCCACATGGCATGACTGCCGTAATTAAAGCCCTCGCCGACACACCTCGCTCTAATTCTGGCTTTAATAATTAACTCGTGATAATGGCATTATCCTTGTTTTCAAATTAAGATTTAGAGATCAAATACCGACGCAATTAAGGGAGGTGGGAGCGACCGTGATGCGAAATGAACTCGGCGCGAAGCTGTAGTCGTATTAGTAGATATGTTTTGTTTACATTAAGTTGTATGTTTTTGAATTTTAATCGAAGAACATTATATATTTTTTTATAATATAAATAGGCGGGTGAGCATATGGGCCACCTGATGGTAAGTGGTCACCAACGTCCATAGGCATTAGCAGTGTAAGAAATGTTATATATATATATAGGCCTCTGCATCTTTGACAGATGATTTAAGCGGCATCGCGAAGGCACTTGCGTTCATGACTGAATAGACCAATGCGAGAGAGGATCCTCCGGCCGCACTTCTGACAAGTGTATGCGCCCCCAGATGGGCGGGGGTTTGAAGCCCGCTCATGACGCCTAGTGCGTTTTTCTTTTAGTAGTTTGAACCAGTCATTGTCATGCTTTGATTGACCTTCGTGAATAAGGCGTCGCCACTTGGCACGGTCCTCTGCCAGTTCCTCCCATCGATTGCTAGGGATGTTAAACGCAACCATATCACGCTTAGCGCAATCTTTGTAACGGAGCATAGGCCGCCCAACAGACCTCTTTGCATCCACAACCTCTCCCAGTAGTATTTGCCTTGGAAGACGGGTCTGCTCCATTCGATGCACGTGTCCCAGCCACCGTAACCGTTTTTTTTTAAGAATGGCCATGATGCTAGGCAGCTGTGCCTCGCCTAGAACAGACTCGTTTGTCACGCGATCCTGCCATGTGATGCCCAGAATGCTCCGAAGACAGCGCAAGTGAAATGTGTTTAGTCGGCGTTCTTGTTTTGCGTACGTTGTCCACGTTTCTGCTCCATACAAGAGTGTGCTTAGGACACATGATTGGTAAACAAGCATTTTCGTTTTTACCGTAAGGTGTCTGTTATCCCAAGCCCTTGAACAGAGCCTCCCGAACGTAGAGGCTGCTTTGCCGATGCGGAAGTCGATCTCTGCATCAAGCGAGAGATTGCTCGACAAATGCGACCCAAGGTAGCAAAATTTGTTAACCACCTGTAAAGGTGCGCCGTTAAGCAAGATGACTGGTTGCTCTAAACATCCTTGCGCTAAAATAACGCTCTTCTTGCAGTTTATGGACATTGAAAAGAGGTCGCACGCTCTGGCAAATTTGTCCATTAGACTCTGGAGTTGAGCTTGGTCATGAGCAACGAAGGCAGCGTCGTCAGCGAAGAGGAGACTATCTACAAATAAGTCCTCCCTGTAGCGTTTGGACTTGAGCATTGAGATGTTGTACAGCCTACCATCGGTTCGCGTGTGTAAGTGGACGCCTTGCTGTTCATCTCCAAAAGCAACCTTCAGAAGCACTGAGAAGAATATTCCGAACAAGGTGGGGGCCAGTGCACAACCTTGACGAACACCACGGCGTACGTCGAATGGCGTGGATGCGTTGCCATTGTGCAGGACGGTAACTTCCATACCTTCGTGGAACGATTGCACTATCCTTAGGAGTTTTGGGGGGCATCCAATTCTGACAAGAACCGAGTACAACCCCTCTCTGCTCACGGAGTCAAAAGCCTTATTTAGGTCTACAAATGCAATGACTAGGGGGGTATGTTGCTCCCTACACTTTTCTTGTAGCTGTCTGAGTGAAAATATCATGTCGACAGTTGACCGTTGGGACCTAAAACCACATTGTGCCTCAGGGTATACGCGGTCGGCGAGCCTTTGTAGTTTGCCTAAA
Organism: Nymphalis io; assembly: GCF_905147045.1. NCBI lineage: Eukaryota > Metazoa > Arthropoda > Insecta > Lepidoptera > Nymphalidae > Nymphalis > Nymphalis io. The sequence goes on from NC_065899.1 coordinate 13,075,703, forward strand.
ATGGCCCTGGCAAAGGCTTTACCGACGATGCTAAGAAGAGATATTCCGCGGTAACAGTTGCAGTCGCCACGATCGCCTTTGCCTTTATAAAGAGTGACGATGTTAGCATCTCGCATATCCTGAGGGACGTAGTTTTCTTCCCAGCACTTAGCCAGGTGGTTATGAAGAAATGTTAACCATCGCTTATATCGCCAATGCGCCACTAACCTTGGGAACTAAGATGTTATTTCCCTTGTGCCTGTAATTACACTGGCTCACTCACCCTTCAAACCGGAACACAACAATACCGAGTACTGCTGTTTTGCGGTAGAATATCTGATGAATGGGTGGTACCTACTCAGAGCTTGCACAAAGCCTGATGGTAGCATCAGTGTATATATATTACATCACTCAAATTATTCTAAAATCTTTCGTAAAATTGTAGTTCCTCTTAATGGTTAATAGATGTGACTTTATTAAATGTCTTGCCACTGCATTTGTCTTGTGTCCGATGACTGCTGATGCTATCTGGTTGAAGGTTGAGACTAGCTGCAGCTTTGTTTGCCTTCTCTCGGCTCCACCATTGTTCAGACGTACGCAGAGTACGGTGCTGCTTAGTCATCAAATGTGCTCCTGAACCCGTTCTGCTATATCTTAATCTACAAATAGATCGAATTATATTTTATTACCTTGATTTATTTATTTTCTGATTGTATTATATCATTATAATATTTTTTTAATTGTTGTTTTTATGTGTGGATATCTATAATGTTTACACGCGTAATACAACTGTACAATACAACTGTACTGGTTACAGTTGTATAACGACACAAATGTAGATCCTTATCTACTCGGGTGAAGCGTGACGAATAGCTAGTTCGTATTATAAAAGTTAATCAAAAATGATTGCGTCAAAACTAATCGCGAAAATTTTGTAATGCTATTTATTAAACGGTCCGAGCAGAGATTAAGCGCCAAGCAAAAAAGAAATTCCGTTATTAATAATACGAAAGTTCAGAAGCATTGTTTAGGGATGTTGAGGTGTTCTACGATATCGATATTATTATTCCTGAGATAATCAACTGACGAATTTCTTTCTCCCTATCTGGGGAAATCAAAGTAAATATGTTATATGTAGAAGAAGAGCAGTCGGGCAGCTACTTTTAACTTTTATATAATAATAGTGTCGGTTAGTTTGGATGCGTTCGTATATCGTTCATCCGATTAAAATGAATCTTTATACAGTTGTGAGGCTTTAATAATGTTAAACACAACGAAAATAGTATTATTTGTGTTGCTGTATTTCCGTTTGAAAGGTGATTAAGCCGGAGGCAGTGTTTATGGGTGTGGCGCTTAACGCATTTTCCCTTAATCAACTTTAACGACATCTGCGGATTGATTTGTTGAGGGTCATATTTTACTCTGCCGAACATACCACAACACACAAACGTTATTAAGCTTTAGTAGTAATGAAATTGAATTACTTAGACTTATAGAAAAATTCAATACACAATAATTGAAATATTGTAATTTCTTATTTAAGCAAAGTACTAAACAAATATCGACACTTGTTTTGCGATTTACAACGAACAACTCCAACCCCACGACTGAGAAAGGAAAGAGAGTCATAAAATAACGTCGAGTTTACGACATCCGCGGCGGGGCGGGAGGGGCCAGGGAGTGGCTGCTGAGGGGCCAGAGGAGGGGAGGAATTTTCAGACTCATGATGCTATCTCGCCTTCCGACCGTGATGCGGAGTTTTTGAACTTCGTAAAACCTAGATTCTAGCTTTTACTTCTTCGCATTTCTATTAATGTTGCGAAAGTGTGACAGGACGGAAACCGTTAACGAAAGTTATACGTCCGTTTGTTGAGTTTTTGAAGAGTCTCCCAGACTTCCTTTGTTCGAACTAAAAGAATTAAACGACATTTTTGGTACATTTTTAAATACATATAGTTATTATCGGAGTAACAAGTCAATTAGACAGTAATAAAAATAACGAGAATAAAAAAATATTAATAATTATTTTTATTTAAAAATATAATAGTTAACACATAATTTTTTAATTTTATGTTTAAATCAATGACTACTGAAATATAAATGATATTCTGGAGTTACGTTCTTACATTCATAAATACGAGTAAAGTTATCACATCATAAAACTACGTCGGTTCGATTCATTATTCAAAAGCATAACGTAAACATAGAACGTTAAAGGCATTACTGAAAAGGATTGTAAATAATATATTTGAGTGTGTAAGAGTGGCGCAACTGCATCGGGCCAAGGCCGAGCCGGCCGGTCAATATTACGTGGCGTGCTGGAGGTGAGCCCACACGCGCCACCCGCCGCGCAGCCTGCACCTGCACCTACGCCCAGTCGCCGCTCGCTGCGGCCGACTGAATGGATTCTTTCGCTTTTGTTCTAGAAGGGTGCTTAAACTTTTTTGTGTCTACGTATTATAAACAGCTCTGAGATACGGATTCATATGACGCTGTTTATCTTGACAATGGAAGCTAAAAGAAAAACATTTGTTTGTTCTTTGAGTACTTCTGAAAGTGGGCTACGTTTGTAACGTTGTGACTTCGAAATGTTTTTTTTTTTGTTTTGATAGTCTTGCATCGCAACATGTATTAATACTTTATTGCTGATACAAGATAAAAAAATAATAACATACGTATGTTATACATATATAACATCTCAGTAACATATACAGTTAACTTAGTTTGTAATAAATATAGCATTATTGTAAAGTCGAAAAGTAACGGAGCAGTCAATATACAAAATTACGAGTGAAATTCTGTTAATCCGAATCTAATCTAAAATAAAAGATGAACTTACACTATCGGAGTTTTATGTGTTTTCGCTTTATTTTATTCATAGATTATAGAGAGTGATTTAGTTTAACCTAAATACATTTACAATTATGTAAAATATGACACGAATAAATAAGTTGAAAATAAATTAAACAAGAATTTAACAAAGAAAAGTCACAATATTTTCCTCAGTGACACTCAGATATTTCTGCAGTAAAATAATTGCGCAGAACGACACTTTTCCTTTGTGTTTAAATTGAAATTGTCTAAAGCCTGAAGAAGGAAATTCTTTGACATTTTTCTTTGCCTTACAAAGCCCGCGCTACAATTCTGCGTGCACAGAATTCCCCTTAAAATATCTGACAATGACACACAAACCACCTAGATCTTTGATAAATCATATTATATTTAATTGTAATAAACCTACTCTTTAGAGGATAAAATATATGTGTAGGCTTTTGAACTCGAGCTGAAAGGGCCCATTGATCAGAAAACGTTAATCTTAACTGTAGATTGCGGGGTCAAACTCAGGCAAGCATTGAAATGTCATGTGCTCGGCGGTGAAGGAAATATCGTGAGGAACGATTTCCATGCAGATGGGTATAGCAGATGAAATTCTACTACAAGTTCATTCATCACCAAATCTTCTTTTCAAGAAGGCCCACGGCCCAGCTGTGTAGACTTTTCCTTTTCGGTAACTCGGTAAGAACATCTCCGAGAAGGAAGCAGGTCGGAGAATTGGAGTAGGCAAGTCCTAGAGTGGACTTTTGAATTCCAGTACCTTCTACGTAACAGAAATAGCCAAGATAGATAGAATTATGAAGCGTTAAAATGAAAAAAAATAATATTATATATGAAGGAAATCTTTAATAAACTATATGATTACATGAAGTCCAATAGAGTTCAATCAACAAATCGAATCAATATTTCTGTTTCGAGCGCAGAGTAGCTCCGGTAAGTTCGAAAGAGCGAACTGCAGGACAAACTGCATCAGAATTTCAAATGACATTCGCTTCACCCGCCGTCTTCCACTATTTATTATGCATTTTAATTTTAAAGTACCACTTTAAAATGTAAATACTTGGCTACAGATTGTTCCAAAACATTGCGGAAAGTATAACGTATTACGAGCTATTGACTATGATTGCATTATGTTGCTGGCTAAAAATATGTCAGATATATCCTAAACAATGAGATAGAAATAATTATTACAATTCGATAAATATCGATCAACGCGATTTGTCCTTACAATTTATGGTAAGAACGAGAATTTATGTATATACGTCTTATCACACGCCCAAAGTTTTATAAATATTTATACAACATTGAAGTATTACACTTTCTCATTGATTGTCAAAAATACTACCACCGGCTTGGAATGCAACACCTCAAAATTGGGGGCGAACGCGCAGGAAGCTCACCTGATGGAAATTGACATCTGCATGACTGGAGGGCTTGCAGGTGCTTTGCCGGCCTTTATGAACATATATTAGGAGTGATATGGCTGTTGCCTTAAAGGTTCCCATGTTATATCGGATGTTCGGATAAACCACCGACTTACAAAAGCTGGTTCTACAGAGAAGATCTGATGACTGAATTTGAGAAAGTGATGTCTATTAAATATGAGAGTGTATTTGATCCAATAACATATGTCGGCTTACGTGACTTTTTTATTTTATAGTATAGGTAGATGGACGAGAATATGGGCCACCTGATGGTAAGTGGTCACCAACGCCCATAGACATTGGCATTGTAAGAAATGTTAACGATCGCTTACATCGCCAATGCGCCACCAACCTTGGAAACTAAGATATTATGTCCGTTGTCCCTGTTTTGCGGTAGAATATCTGTTGAGTGGGTGGTACCTACCCAGACGAGCATGCACAAAGCCCTACCACCAGTAAACCAGTACCTTTCATGTTTTAGTAAGACAATCGTGACATATATATGATGATGTACATGTGATATCCTCCTGACCGATTTCGGCCACTTTATTAATCTAGCCACTAGCCCATTTAGTTACTAACACACTTACATATATTTATTATTTATTAATTCTGTAAATAGAAAATACATGATTGCATATAAATTACATCTCTGAAACTGTTTCAACGAGTTAGTTAGTACAAGCGAGTTCGTTCCCGTGATCAATATTACAGGCGCTCGGCTCGGCGATACACGATGATCACATAATGTAGCGAACAAGTAACTACAGAACTGCTATATTATTCACTATGTACTCTTATGTATGTAACTAGAAGGCTATGTTCGTATCTTTACCTGAATGTTAAATATATTGGTAAGACTATAATAATAGTCATCTACTCTTAATTTCGCATGGGTCACGCTATGGGCATATATGGTTTGACGTCTTTTTTTAATGTTATTGTATTGATGTTTACTATGCAGGTTATTTCATATATCACGTTAACAACTGAAAAGAATAGAGGCATTATTTATTACTTTTAGATATATCTTTTTCAAAACATTTAACATTCGACTTTCAATTCAGTCACTTTTGTAACTGAAAATGCAGGCGGCCAATTTTGCTGTTTGCACCGCCGCTATTTTGGAGGAGCCATATATAAATCGGGTTTCAATTTATAAACTTTTTTTTGAGACTATTACGAATCAAATTTTCTTTTTTATACTAACTTATTTCTATAAATAATTCATTTGACAAATAAATTTTTACCACACATTTACGTTCCATAAAATATAAATTCAGAAATAGTTGGTTTAATATTTACATGCTTTGATTAGATGAAAAAAAAATTACGTTTAGTACATTTGCGAATTGATTGTTTGACAAATAAGATATTTATCAAGTAAATGGTTGGTGAAATATTTTTGTAAAATAATAATATTATATAATTTGTCCTACCTTTTTGTCAACCATTAGAAAAATAACCGACTTTTCAGTAATAAATAAATAATTGCTTCATCTAATCATTTGTAAATTAACTCACAAATATTTATATAAAATATTATAAGCTCTAACATAAGATCATACGTTATATAATGAAATATGTTGTATATTATGATAATATATTTATACGAGTGCCTCGATGTTATCTGACCTAGAAAGACGCCTCAATACTAAAAATATTCTATTACCTAAAGTATATATGTTTATAGAGTCGGTATCATCCCGTTGAATCGTTGGTCTAGTGGCTCGATGTAAGGCCGCAGACCTGGAGGTCCTGGGTTCAATTCCCAGGTCGGGCCAATAAAAAAAGTTATTGGGCTTTTCTGTCAGATAATTCTCAGTAGGAGCCCGGAGTGTGGAAGTTGGAAGTGTGTACACGCCCGTGTATCGGAAAGCACGTAAAGTCGTTGGTCCTGTGCCTCAACTCTTTCCGGTCGTGTCGGATTGCCACGCGTCGGATGTCGACGGATGTCGTCCGATTGGATAGATTAATAAATTAATGAACTATTTTTATTAACATCCGTATCCAAAAATTTCCTGAGAAATCAATGGTTTTTAAATCACAATTATCTTTTAAATGAACCTAATGTTTTGTATGTAGATATATAAGATAACAAGTCATATATGTGTGTATAGATTAATAAATCTATCTTTTTGACAATTTAAAATTTAAAATTTTTTGACAACTGTCACTCATAAACATTTATTATTTTATATAAAAATATGTAAAATAACTACAATTTCAAACTTACCGGTTAAAAAACATATTTCAGACTGCAAATATTTCTTAAATATCAAAGAAATACATCGAAATATTATACATTTTTCACCAAAAAGATGAAAAACAGATTGTCAAATTAGAAAACAGATGCATTGTCAAATACGAAAATTTCAGAATCAGAAATATTTTATTATTTAATACGAAGCTGATAATCTGGTCTTAAGAGTGACGGCGTTTGTTTGTTTGGATCATCAGTGAAACACTTAAAAAAAAAATCAGTGAAATTACAGTGATACAAATTGTTCTTTAAAAAGAAAATAATAGACACAAACATTGGTGTATGCGTTTTTATATTATATATCCTACTAAAATAATTTATATATCCTTTTTTTTTATTCTGTTCTTCTCTGTGTCTAAGTTATTGTTTAAGTGATTGTAATATTTTCATGTTTTCTTCCGACACGTCGTCTAATAGTAGCTGTGTATTGCTTGAATGTCCCATTTGCATCGATGCAAAACTTTACAAGGGACAACGTGGCCTATCAATCCATAGCAGCCGACGTCATATACCAAATATTATTTTAAAACCAGATGAGAAACTAAGGTCATCGAACCATTTTAATCTTAAGACGGAGAATAACGAGACATTAAGCAATACACCAATATGGAAAAGACTCGCACTCCTTAAACACGGGGTCAGGTTGGTAAAACATATCCCGAAAGGAGCTCGAGCATCAGTGGCTCATTGTTTCACAGTGTGTGTCCAAGGTTTCATCGGAAAATACAACTCAAGCATGGGAAGAATTTCTCACGTTTTCATATAGAGTACTTAATATAGAAAATCGAAACAAAGACATCTCTCCAACATCTTAAATTAAAGAAAATACAAAACATAATAATTTACCGAATCCTAAATATATTTATAATAAGACAAATCCCTCTGCATATCACACCAAGCTTATTGAGCATAAAGTAAGTGATGGAAATGTAAGAGGCGCTTCAAATGTTTTATTTTCCTATGATATTTTAGCAACAAATACTCTTGAGACGCTAAAGGCCCTCCAGGATAAACATCCTTTACCAATACAACCTTCTCAACCTTCCTTTCTCCCTGTAGACTCTATAACGCCTCTACATATTTCCAAAGATGCTATCCATTCTGGGATATAATCTTTCTCAAATGGTTCTGCTGGAGGTTTGGACGGTCTTACTCCACAGCACCTAAAAGACTTGTTAAGTCCCTCAGTTCTTAATGAAGACAAGGAAAAATTAATTCGGGAATTAGCAAATTTAGTTAACTTAATGCTCTCTGGTCGAGTTCCAGAAACAATCACACCGGTCCTTTATGGTGCAAATTTAGTAGCTCTATTAAAAAAAGATGGAGGAGTACGTCTCATTGCAGTTGGCAGCACCATTCGGCGACTAGCCTCTAAGATATGTTGCAATATATTAAGCAGCAAATTAAAAAATAAATTCATGCCTCAACAACTGGGTTTTGGTATACAGGGAGGATGTGAAGCGGCAGTCCATTCTGCTAGAACCTTTTTAAGTGAATTCGAAAATTATGAAATTTTCGTCAAAATTGATGTTCGAAATGCGTTCAATTCGGTTGATCGGGAAGCTATGTTAAAAGAAATTCCAGAAATATTCGACTATATGTGGCAATGTTATGGTTCTCCCACAAAATTATTGTTTGGCGAGCATGAAATTAATTCATCATTAGGTTGTCAGCAAGGTGACCCGCTTGGCCCCGCCAGTTTGGTTATACATCCAATAATTTCATTATTAAATTCAAAATTTAATTTATGGTACCTCGATGATGGCTCTTTGGGAGGAGATGTAACAACAGTCATAACCGTAACAGCCTGTGAATGTCCCACTGCTGGGCTAAAGGGCTCCAGTGCGGGTTGGTAGAATACATATGTGGCAGAATTTCAATGAAATTAGACACATGCAGGTTTCCTCACGATGTTTTCCTTCACCGTAAAGCACGAGATGAATTATAATCACAAATTAAGCACATGAAAATTCCATGGTGCTTGCCCGGGTTTGAACCCACGATCATCGGTTAAGATTCACGCGTTCTTACCACTGGGCCATCTCGGCTTATTTAACAAAAGTCATTAGCGACTTGAAAAGACATTTAAAAAAAAATTGAAAGCATAGGGCTTAATTTAAATTGCAGTAAATGTGAAGTACATTTTTCAGAACCTATTTCTCTTTTACAAGAAAAGAAAAACAAAATTTTAAGAGATTTAAACCTTTTAATCCCTAATATTATTACGGTGCCCAAGCATTCTTTAACTTTACTAGGCGCTCCAATATTTGATGATGCATTTCTTCCCTTAATAAATTCAAAATTAGAAAAGTTTAACCTCATTTCGAAGCGTTTATTAGACATTAAGCCACACATAGCCATTTTCATTCTTCGAACATGTTTATTTGCCCCAAATTTTATGTATTTATTACCCAGCAGCCCCTTTTAGAAATTTCCTTCTATTACAGCCGCTATTGATGCCTTACTTAAAGACACCGTAGCCAAAATTCTAAATTTACAATTCGATACACGTTCTTGGACACAAGCAACTCTTCCAGTCAAATATGGTGGCTTAGGTATACGGTCTACTTCATCTCTGACGCTCCCAGCTTTCTTGGCCTCTGCTAATGGTTATATCTCTCTCGTCAGTCGGATATTAAGCTTTCCAAGTTCGACTGATGTTATAGTGAAGGATCTTGATGAGGGTAAGACAGCTTGGAGTGTTTCTTGCCCTGATGAAGTATTTCCCTCAGATATAACTTGTCAGAAGAACTGGGATTCACCCCGCATTAAACTTACACACAATTTGCTCCTATCCCAGTGTACTGTATCTGAAAGAGAGTCAGGCCACTGGCTTCAGGCTATCCTTTCTAAAAATCTAGGGGCAGTACTTGATCGGGCAACGATACGCATCGCCGTATGCCTTCGTTTAGGCTTAAAGGTGTGCGAGCCTCATACATGTCCCTGTGGTACCAAGGTGGACGGACGGTGGATTTAGGACGCCATGGACTTAGCTGCCGCAAAAGCGCTGGCCGTGTATATCGCCATGGATCTCTTAATGACATACTTCGTCGGGCTTTTGCCACAGCATCGATTCCTGCTACTTTGGAACCGAATGGTTTATGCAGAGATGATGGCAAAAGACCCGATGGAGCGACAATAGTGCCATGGTCGATGGGACGTGTTCTTGTGTGAGATGCAACTTGCGTAGATACGCTGGCAGTATCTCATATCAAGAATACGTCTCGAAGGCCAGTGCAGCCGCTGAAGCTGCTCAAATACTCAAGCGCCGCAAATATTCACTTTTATGCAACGATTATGAATTTGCAGGGCTGGGTTTTGAAACATTGGGTCCATGGTCGTCCAATACAAAAAGAATAATAAAAGATATTTCTAAGAAACTGGTCCACACTTCTGGTGACCCAAGAGCTGGTGCTTATTTAGCCCAAAGGCTGAGTCTAGCGGTGCAGAGAGGCAACAGTGCCAGCGTCTTGGGTACAATGCCACAGGACAATCTTTTAGACGGCGTGTTTCTGCTTTAAATTTGTAATATGTATTTGTTCTTTTAATTTTAATTTTGTATTTTATAAAAATGTCTGTATATAAAATGTAAATAAATAAAACATTAAAATATAAAAAAAAATCTAAATTAAATTTATCTTTTAATAAATCTATCTAAATTATATCTTTTGTCGATAAAGTACAATTTATTATGTTCTTGATAAAGTTCGATTTGATAGCAACATGTGCATGTGAAATGCTTAATAATTATAATGATTATGTCCTTCTGACCAATTTCGGAAACGGCGGCCAATCTTAAAAGAGATTAGCCTTCAGCTTTCTTTCTGCTGCGATTAATCTCTCTTTAGATTGGCCACCGCGGCCGAAATTGGTCTGGAGGACATTATTATTAATATTATTATAATCCCTTGGAGAGAATAAACCTAACCGAATATCACGGGTTCAAATCTGGAAAAGCACCTTAAAGTTTTCATGCTTTGAATTTGTGTTCATAATTCTGCGGCCTGCTGCTAAAATGGCCAAAGTACATTTTTGAGTAAAATGTAAACCACATTTTGGATTTGACAAATCATAGAGAAATAATAATTTTATGTGTGCTCAATAAGCTTAATAAGCTTTACATTACCAACAATATTAAACAAAATGGCATATGTTATATAAATCAACCGATATGTGTTCATTGTTTCTATTCTGATTATGAAAAGAAAGGGTTATTGTATTTTAATAATATTTAATGAAAATAATAATAATTAAGGGTATATTAGTTCTTTTAGTACCATTCCACAGAATTCATCTTGTTTTCTCTCACATGCGTTGAAGTATCACATCGTGACGTAGCCTACATGTTTCAGATGATAGTTAACCACTTGTGTATCATCGGAGCATTGTGGGGGTTAAGCCCCAAGCTAAAGAAGATTTCTCCTAAAGAAGATGAAGTGATGCTGCGCCTTCTAGAAGAGTTGCAACAAAGAGGATACCAATATACATTATACAAATACATAATATATTTACCAACTTTCATGATAATTGGTCAAACGCTATCGTCGTCGTATCTATTTATTTACCTTTTATTTATTTACATAACCAACATTTTTATATGTATATAATAAATAGTAAATATGAGTTAAGCCTGCAACTTCTATTGAACTGAGAATACAATATAAAAAATATTTATTATTCAAATATAAAATTAAATGAAAGTTTTTTTTATATATTATAAAGGCTTGACGTTTATTTAAACTTTATTTTCATAATTCACACACTTAAATAATGTTCAAATAAGCATAATTATTCCATGTACACCACAGCTCTGTTATCGCTTTATATATACAGTATATTATGTAGTAGACAAGACACGGGGATGGGTTGTGGCGGTGCAAGGAACACCAAGGCCGAGCTCCTCCGATCAATAACATAAGCTCTACGCGAACATAATAAATTAAGATTGCCAACGACTAAATATTGTATCAAGCTTTGCAATATTGTATTAAATTATTCCAGAGGTGTAAATTTTTTTTATATAACTTGTAAGTACTAATAATGTTGTTTTGTTTTAAAATATATATACTTCACTTCATTTGGTCGTAGGGCTTTTGATCAAGCCCGCCTGTGTAGACACAACCAAGTCATCACATATTCAACCGCCCAACAGCAATACTTAGTATTGTTGTGGTTCAGTTTGCAGTGCCATTGAGAAAGTATAACTCTGTAGTTATAGGCAGGCACAAGGAACATATCATCTTAGTTCCCAAGGTTGACGATATAAGGCGTGGTTAATATTTCTTACGACGCCATCTCTATGAGCGGTGGCGACCTGTTGGGCTAAGGATCTTCTCTCCTTTAGAGGAAGCTTAGAGATTTATGCGGTCTTGTCGTCTGTGGTTGTATAGTCCGTGCCTATGGTGTATCTTTCTATCTGTTTACAGTTTGGTAGTTTGATGTTTATAAGTAACGCCCTTTATTATTATAATATAAATAATGCTCCTCAAATTATATGCATGTAGTTTTATTAATTTGGAATATTTTATAATCATATTGAAATTCTACAATAAGATTATTGTTTATGTAAATATTTAACATAATAAAATATTATATAACAAATTATTTAAATTTTTAACCGACTTAAAAAAATTAATGTTTGGCTCACATTTATTTTATAACGTTGGTTGTATTTTTATGCAGACAATTATTTCAACAGTCCAGGCGTTATATTAAAATTGTAACAATATTTCAGAAAGTATTTATCGTTGGAAGCTGAGCGCGCGACCTCGACCTTTGGACATAGAGATGGAGTTTTTTGGTCCCCCGGGATATTTTTCAATTATCCGAGATAAATACATATTCTGTTAACTGAACATATATATATATACATATGTTATCAGGCGTAGACAGGCTGATATTACTTTTACGAGTGTTGTTATTATTTATTTTAACAAATGCTTAAAGCAGTTCTAGCGTTTTAATTATACTCGTATAATCTGTATAGCCTATTTTAATGGCGGGACTGAAGATAAATACACAACATTGAACTAGAATTTACAGGAAATTCTTGATCGTATAGCTGAAATTTCTCAGAGCGGAAATCGCTTGATTTACTATTTTAGAAATAAAACTTGTAACAACCCTAAGGAATTAAGATGTAATAAACATACATATATTTATACATATACATATATACATAGATATATTTTTATAATTTTTCTATTTAATCGCTATCAATTATACGCGATTCTTAAATAGTTTAAACTATTACAGTGGTTAGAGCATGTGAATCTCAACCGATGATGAAAACATCACGATGATGAAAACATGCAGGTTGCATGTGTCTAATTTCACTGACATTGTGCAACATGTGTATTCCACAAGCTCGCATTGAAGCAGCGTGGTGGAATAAGCTGCAAAATCTTCTCTTTAAAAAGGAAGAGGAGGCTTTATTCCAGCTGTGGGACATTCACAGACTGTTACTGTTTATTATGTTTATTATTATAAATTCATTTAAATTTTAAAGCAAAGGGCCTATAGTCGATCTCGTTACGATAATCATTTTAACTTGCAATCAACTAGCAATTTTAATTAGCAAAAAGTTAATATTAATAAAATATATATATATATTAATATGAACTTTTTGCTGTGTGTGAATATATATATAAAAAATATTAAATAAAATATTAAACATCCGCCTGGCTTGTTACCACCGTACGCATGGTGAAAAACTCGTGAAGTGGCTTGCAGCCGCGTTTCGAGGTCAGCCAGCGTACAGCCAGAGGCCGAGCGAGTATTGCCGCGATGGGTGTTGGTCCAATGGAGACGGCTATTGAACCAATGCCGGGGGAAACTGTATTGACCTGCCGGACAGGGAGACCCGAAGAAACGGCTGTTCCGCTGGCCGCCCGTGGCATAGTACAGGGGCCCGAGCGTGCCTAACCAGCTCGTGAGGCTGCCCCACCAGGCCACGCATAATCTCGGGGTGGACCGTCGTGCCGGTTGGTGACCGGTAGGTGGGGTCCCGGCAGCCACTACCGGGGGGGTTCGGGGGCCCTTCCGTCCGGCGGGTCAGTGTATTTTTCCTTTTGGCAACCACTTGGGGAAACACGCCTCCACACTTTGCCCATCCCTATCGTGGCAATACATCGCTCGCTTCACGTCTCTTTTCCATTTTAATTTTTGCCAAATGGCGCAACAAAACAGAAATAACGGTCGTACAGCGGTGCACACCTCCACCATACCCTCGCTGTTTGAGGTCGAGTTCTCTAACATCCGAGGACTCCACATTAACCTCAACGCTGTCCACCACCATCTCGAGACAGCACGGCCAGCAATGTTGTTTCTCACGGAGACACAAATACTCCGTCCTGCCGATACCAGCTACCTTAATTATCCCGGCTACACGCTTGAAGAATCCTTCAAAGCGAAAGCCGGAGTATGCTTGTTCGTCAGGATGGATGTTTGCTGTCACCGACTGCGCTGCTTGGAGGACCCCTCCTTCTCCATGTTGGTGGTACGTGTGGACCTGGTTCGTCAGAGCCGAGTCTACTTGTGCCTCTACAGATCCCACAATGGTGACTTGGAGACAAGCCGATTATTTGACCATCTTAGTCGGGTGGCAGATGCTGCACAAGAGCAATTTCCTAACGCGGAATTGGTGTTTTTGGGGGATTTTAATCCTCACCACGAATCATGGTTGAAATCCCTCAAAACTGACCATGCTGGAAGGACTGCTCATGCTTTTGCTCTCACACATGACTTGACCCAACTGGTTGATCAGCCCACCAGGATCCCAGACATTGATGGGCAAGCACCTTCTCTACTGGACCTTCTGCTGACTTCTCACCCGATGGAATATCAGGTTGTGGTTCAGGCTCCTCTTGGCTCTTCGGATCACAGCCTTATATCTACCAGAGTGCCACAGGCCAAGCTGCCGCTACTAGCGGTATGCAAACGTCGCGTTTGGCTCTATAAGTCGGCGGATTGGGACGGTATGCGCGATTACTATGCGTCGGTCCCTTGGAAGGAACGTTGCTTCAGTGGGAATGACCCGACAGCTAGTGCCGCTGCTGTTGCTGGCGAGATCATGTTGGGAATGGAATACTATATTCCTAGCTCAGATCTCGTCAGTAGGAGTACGCGTAACCGTTGGTTCACTCGTGAATGTGCCGATGCTGTATCATCTAAGCAGGCGGCATATCGCAAGTGGATCAATGGCTGCATTAGCGGGGCATCTAACATTGACTCACTGAAAAAAGTAACAGCCTGTAAATGTCCCACTGCTGGGCTAAGGCCTCCTCTCCCTATTTGAGGAGAAGGTCACTGAAAGCAAACTATAATAAAAATTCCAAGTCCCGTAGAAAGGCATACACGAGAGCGGATGCACAGCGCATTGTACAGATTGGTCATGACCTTGTTTCGCATCCTATGGGCTCCCGTAGCTTCTGGCATCTGACCAAGTCTGTGCAAAACAATTTCTGCCAACCTTCGCTGCCACCGCTCGGAAATCCGGACGGATCGCTAGCTCACAGTCCGCAAGAGCAAGCTGATCTCCTGGCTAAACTCTTTGCCGATAATTCAGTCATCGATGATTGTAGTGCGCTGCCACCTACAATACCTTCATGTGGCCATACGATGCCTGACATTAAAATCAGGCAACGTGATGTACGTGCGGAGCTGCAATCACTTGATGTACGGAAAGCTAGCGGTCCCGATGGAATACCAGCCATAGTGCTGAAGAAGTGCGCAGCGGAGCAGTCTCCTGTGTTAACGCGCCTGTTCCAACTTTCTCTCTCTTCGGGATGTGTGCCGGAGGCTTGGAGAAGAGCTAATGTGCAAGTGTTCCCAAAAAAGGGGATCGGTCTGACCCGGCAAATTATCGGCCAATAGCTATCACCTCAGTACTTTGTAAGGTGATGGAACGGATTTTAAACAACCAACTGATCCATTACCTAGAAGATCACTGTTTAATTAATGATCGTCAGTACGGGCTTCGACCAAAACGGTCCACAGGTGATCTTCTAGCGTACGTAACACACCTCTGGGGTGAAGCTATCGACAAGCATGGAGAATCGTTGGCTGTCAGCCTCGATATCTCCAAGGCTTTCGGCATATGGTCTGCCTGATCAGCTATGCACCTGGATTGCCAGCTTCCTACACAAGCGTAGCCTTCGTGTTTTAGTAGATGGTTGCGCTTCACAATTCTATGTAGTGAATGCTGGGGTCCCCCAGGGATCTGTGCTATCTCCCACACTCTTTCTTTTGCATATCAATGATATGCTCTCTCTTGGGAACATACATTGCTATGCAGACGATAGTACAGTGCATGGTGGATACCACGGACGCGCAGTGGCTGGGCGAGCGGAAATTGAGGAGAGGCGGAAGGATCTTGTCATTGAACTCGATAGGACGTTAGAGCTCATCGCCAAATGGGGCTCTGATAATCTTGTTGAGTTTAATGCCAAGAAAACACAGGTATGCGCTCTCACGGCGAAAAAGTCAACATTTTCCCCTCTTCCCTCCCTCTGTGGTACTCCGCTGGTGATGCAAAGCAAAATTGCCATGCTGGGGATTGACGTTCGCTGCGACCTTAGTCCAAGGGATTACATCGAGGCTGTTATAAAAACAGCTTCACGGAAACACAGAGTTCTGAACAAGGTGCGGCGATTTTTCACGCCACAACAACTGTGCTTGCTGTACAAAACACAGGTACGGTTTTGCGTGGAATATTGCTCGCACCTTTGGGATGGCTCCGCTAAGTACCTACTTGAGGCCTTGGACCGGTTGCAGCGACGTGCCGTACGCATTATTGGCGACGTAAAGGTCACAAACACCCTTGAACCTTTACAATTGCGTCGTGAGATAGCAGCACTGAGCGCTTTCTATCGACTGTATCACGGCGAGTGCTCTGAGGAATTATTCTCTCTAATTCCCGCTTCCCCCTTCCTTCTTAAGTCCACGCGAGCTGGTTCTCGATGTCACCGCCTAACTGTGACATCAATTCCATCGCGAACAAAGAAATTTGGCAACTCCTTTCTTTGTCGCACTTCCAAAAAGTGGAATTCCTTACCAGCTCACGTGTTCTCCTCCTCTTACAACCCGGGTTCCTTCAAACGAGGCGTGAAGAGGCATCTTGCGGGCCGGCAAGGCGAAGGCGGCTAGTGCAGAACGTTTTTCCCGTCTGTACTGGCCGTCGTCGCGTTTGGACTCTACTACCACTTACCATCAGGTGGAGTAGAGTCATTTGCCCTCCCGGCGAATATTAAAAAAATTATATATATATTTGTTTAAAAATAGAATGGGTAAAAGTCGTACGGATTTCATTCAATTAGACACATTATTTCATATTCATACTCAATTAATAAGGACTGCAACCTTTGCATAAAAATATAATATAATACATATTCTTTTATTTATTTTGGAACCGAAAAAACGCTACATATTAATCAAAGAACACGGGGTCAAATCCGGCCAAGCGTTGCTGTTTTACGTAATTTACACATTTGTGTTTATAGTCAATCGTCTCGTGAATATTTGGGAGGCTGTGTCGGATGCAACTCATGCGACACGGGAGACTCGGCAGCAGTTTGATAATAAACTACCTCCTTTCTTATGAAAGAAAATGAGTTTGCCCAGCTGTAGGATGATTACGAGTTTTTTTGTTGATGTTTTGCAACTCATGGACATTGCGTCTTAATTGCGTTGATAATTAAGTTACTAAGTCTGTATAATATTGCAACAATTTTGCCCTTAGAGCCGGTTAGTCTCAAGCAAAATAAATCAAGAAGTTAAGTAAAATTCCGCTTGTCGCTCGAAGACTGAATCGGATTGAACCGGAACCAAATCAAATGTTTGGATACGAACTATCAATCAATTAATCAATTTTGGTTCGTGTGATGCATGTTAAGTTAGTATTTCATAATTTTTTAACTCGACACTCAATAGCCTCATAAAATAAAATAGTCAAATTAATATTCATTTTCATATAACAAATGATCGAACAACGTGAACCTTGTAAAAGCTACTACGCCTCTTAGACCGCGTTAATTAAATTTCAATCATTAAATAACCAGGCACCTTCTCGTAAATATAAATTCACCAGATATTAACCTTCCGATATCAATTTGCAGGTAACAAATTGAAAAGCGGGTACGTGGGCCGAAGTAAACCAATTTGGCTGTACAGGGACGGCGAGGGGCTGAGTGGGGCGGGGTGGGGGGTGTCGTGACCCGACATTGACCGAGTGCGTCATTCATCGCCTGCACGCATGGCATATGCGATTCATGCACCGCCGGGCTTCCTCATTGATCGCTATCGGTTTGCGCTTCACCGGTACATTGGATTGCGTCCCGTCTTAACTGCGACGGATTACATGCCTACTTTTGTTCTTTGTGACACGACATTCCAATTACTATAAAATAGCAACGTATATTTTATTTAACGTTTTGCTCATTACATTCCTTTCAATACTCTACTTAAGCATAATGGGAATCTCATAAAACATTCTTACAGATGACTACGCCTTTAAAAAATCGCCGTCTTTGTAAAATAATGTTAGATAAAATAAATAAAAATGTAATTTACACATCTACAAGACATCGACCCTGACTATCGACGTAGCTTAAAGTACCGTTTCCTTATTGACAAGTGCAATAATTTTGCGAAATTTTTATTTTAAGGAGGGCGCTGTACTTCTCACTTCCTTACTCAACGACCTGTTCAAGTATCAATGTTCTTGGAATATCGAGACAAATAAATAGTTATATTCGTTTCTGTGGTTAGACAAACGCGTCGATGAGTGTTTTGTTTTTTATTTCATTAAATCAAAGGATCGTTGTAAAACGATTGGGTAGTTTTGAGTTCTTTTGTTTGCTAGTGTCGTTATATTAGTTAAATGTTAATGTGTTTGTGATAGAGAGCTGTAGTGAGTCTAAGTCGTATTCATACAGGAGCTCGTGACGACTTGCAATAATCTTATTAGGCTCTGAATACGCAGTGCCGCAGTAACTACTGCTGTTTGCCGCATCCATGTAAATGTTCGTCTTATACGTTTCATTTTACATAAGAGTATAGTTGCTTTTAATTTATTATTAAAATAATTTGATTGGTCTATTTATATACTGCTGTAAGTGTTATGTAAAAAAATAATAATTAGGTGACTAATAGTTTCAACTTGAATTGGAAAATATTAACGTTTTTATTTTGTTAAGCTAATAATACTAATATGATTTATAATTGTCGTTTGTCATATAATTATTAGTCGATATAAAAATAACATTATATTGAAGTCTGAAAATATATAAAAAAACATTTAAATCTAATTTCTTTTTATTTTCATTTCATATATATATATGTCACATATTATGGGATAATGTAGGTTTTTCTAAAAATAACCGATTATTCACAACATAAAATAGATGCAATAAACTATCAATATAATAATATCCTGGGACATTTTTCACACACGGCCATCTGATCCCAAATTAAGCTTGTACAGAGCTTGTACTATGGAAACCAGACAACTGATATATTACATATACTATTTTTCTTTTGTAAATACATACTTATATAGATAATTTCACCCAGACTCAGGACAAACAGACATGTTCATGCACATAAATATTTGTCCTGTGGGAATCGAACCCACAACCTTCGGCGTGTAAGGCAATAATATAATGTTTTGTTTTATATTTCATTATCAAATTCTAAAAAGTATTCCTACCGCCAATGATGATTTTTCCCTTAACAATCGAATCTTAAAATGTATGATATTCTTTTGTTAAACACTTTACGAATAGGCTAAAAACGTGAGTTGGAATGAGAAATTGTCATAAATAGAACTAACGAAAGCATCATCGAAGGCACTCGAGAACGCTCAATCAGACGAATTGACGTTATTGAAGAGCCATAAAATTAAACGAGTTCGAATCGCTAGGAAAACGTTCATTTCTTTTATTTATATCGGTTTATTTCTCCCGCCTCAGAGAATAAAGTTAGTTCCCTACAATTTATGTCGATCGGAAACCTAGACGGTTTGTGGTGTTTTCTTAGCGGGCGGAAAGTTGGTATAGCGTACAACCAGTATCGACTGTCTTATAGCCATCACTTGAAACACTTATGTTGGGAGGAACATTTCTCGATTCATGTATTACACTTTATAAACGACAATTTCTCAAGAAATTGTCCTGATTGACTATCATATTTATATCATACTTATGTTGCAATGCATAGTTTAAACAAAGTCACAGTAATTAATCAATAAATCTATATAGGCGTTAAAAGCATGCTTTTTGGATAAAGATGCGTGAATTTAAGCTCGGGTTTCAGGACTCATCAGGAACAATATAAGTACATATACCACATTGTGCTAGTGTAGCTTGCTTAGTGTGAAATGCCACCAGAGATACAATTATGATATCGTTTCAACAAACAACCTAGCTATTGAATCATTTATATTTTGCTGTAAACAAACTATTTCTGTTTAAAAAAAAAACGTAAATGTGTATTTTAAGATGGATCGTTACAAAAAAAAAAAGAAGGATCGCTCCATTTTCGACTTGATGCAATCATACCATTCAAAGTATAGTATATATTTTTTACACACTAAAACGAATTTCGTCACATTTTTTTTTTTTTGTTTCACATTAAACGTCTTCTGGTTATGTTTCATAAATGACATATATATTTATCAAGGGCAAGGTTTGTATATTGTGTTGTACCTTTATATATTTATCAAATACTTGAAATAATACCTCAGTATATGACGGTTACAATTAAACAAAGCGAACACTTTGAATCGCGATAGCATTGTTACAGTTATAGTTTCGCGGGAACAATAAAATTGAAAATTACACACTTAACTATATCCATTTACCTCCGGACTACGGGTTTTCCATGGCAAGTAACACAAAGGAACTTGGTAGGTTTTTATTAAAATTCTCCCAGCACGCGAGCGGGCGGAGAGAGTTTCAAGTAATACGTGTGTTTATTTTTATTTGACTTTAAGAACTTATGTGGAAATGTACATTCATAACTCATTCCCGAGGGAAAACTTTTGCAAACGTTGGATAACAATTAATGTTTCCTTTCGTCTTATATTTATGCATTTCTCTTTATATTTTCCAGCGAACTAACAATATTTGCTTTATCTAACTATATTAAATCTACATCAAAATAAAAATATATATATTAATAATAATAATGTCCTCCAGACGGCCACATTACGGCCACGGCAGCCAATCTCAAGAGAGATTAGCCAACTACGCAGGAGATATTATAGTGCACTAGTGTGTGCGCAAACACAGGTGCACTCTCTATTCCCTAATTCTCATAATCCGATGGGATCCGACACGACCGGAAAGAGTTCAGGAGCAGGACCAACGGCTTTACGTGCTTTCTGAGGCACGGGAGTGCACACACTTCCAACTTCCAGACTCTGGGCTGCCACTGAGAATTTTCTGAGAGAAAAACTCAATAACTTTTTTATTGGCTCGACCTGTGAATTGAACCCAGCACCTCCGGGTCTGCGGTATTACATCAAGCCAGTAGACCAACGAGGCAGTCATTATTATTATTAAAAATATATATAAATATTACAAGACAATGCAATAATGTGTGTGTGTAAACTGAGACGTCAATCTAACGCGCCTGTAGAGAGATCAGGCGCAGGATTATTGATTTTTCGGGTATTCCGAGGCGTGACAACGTAACACCGCCAACTGCTCTCACACGAGCCGTCGGGAATGAATTGACGGAAAAATCCAATAACTGGCCTAAACCTGAATTTGAATCGTTTTGGGGCATCATGATCCGCCGGTAGATAATTGTGATAATGTTATAACAGAAAGGCATCAGTGCACACTTACTGGTGGTAGGGCTTTGTGCAAGTTCGTCTGGGTAGGTACCACCCACTCATCAGATATTCTAACAACAAAACTCTAACGGCTAATTCTAAAGGCAGTAGTACTTGGTATTGTTGTGTTCCGGTTTGAAGAGTGAGTGAGCCAGTGTAATTACAGGCACAAGGGACATATCTTAGTTCCCAAGGTTGGTGTCGCATTGGCGATGTCTATGGGCGTTGGTGACCACTTACCATCAGGTGGGTCATATGCTAGTCCGCCTACCTATTCTATAAAAAAACACAACGTATAATCTATTACATGATGTTGGACCAAGTCTTATTGACTTGCATGTAAGCAAGGCCTGAGGCAGCTGCTTGTTGTGAATAAATGTGAGCTAATAATGGGATTTGATCCTGCAAAGGTTGTGACCTTCCAGTAACAGGCGGCGGCGGTGCGAGCGGTGATGGCGCCGCGTGTCACCGCCAGCGCTCAGGAAGTTGGAATGAGCAATTTATTTATACGGTGCTTAATATAGCGTTTCGTGCCCTTGGGGATATAATTACGGTCAATAAATAAATGCAACCATTTTAAACATAACTGTTGTCATGTCCGATGAAATTAATTTCAACTTAACAGTTTAGTATGTTGATATTTATTATCCCAAAAGTGGACATACATAATGTTGTCACAGTAAAATAAATAATGAAATAATTTACAGATCCCAGCAACTGATTATATTTTTAAATTTTAATATGTAATCATGATCATTTCCACTGTCTCCATGGTTCCTCACCATATATGAGCTGATATGGCTCAGTGGTTAGAACTCGTGACTCTTAAGCTATGATTGGTTTGCTCTTCTGAATTGCAGTAGGACATTTACGTCCTTTTAGTTAAATTAATGTATTACGTAATTTCTAATGTTATAAATATAAAGATACCCTAACCACTTTTAAATTAGATTTCTAACATATAATGTACAATTGCACATACGACATTTTCCACTAAACGTAACGTTACGTATAGCTCAGATAAAACTCTATTTCTTTTAAGTGTATCTACAGGTACATATCCTTGAAAGTGCAATAGAGCAATAGAAAATATTTTGTACGTTTATGGTAATAGGTATGTAGGGAAGGATAGTAGAACGGCTGATAAGTATTTTTACATTTTGAATAAATTGGATTGTAAAATACACTCATATAGGGCGCGGCTTAGCGTTTGTTCTCGTAGGAAGCCCTACATTGGTTAAATATGTGGCGCCTCATGGTCTGGTGCCACTGACATTTTGCCAATTCCGCTTTTGTGCCACTGCTATCGATTAGGATACATCATATAACGGTATGATGTTCTCAAAGAATAATTTTAAACACATACTCCCATTTCTGAACTCAACACATGCTTCCGTGCCGTCATTTCGATGTTCGTATTTTATAACTTATCTAACGCTAATATTTTTGACTTTACCAATTAATCACTTAAAATTGAACGTTAAAAACATGTTAGACCAGGAAAAATACTTAATACAAAAAATAAGTTATAAGTGATTTCCATACAGAATATACATATAGCATCAGTTTCTAGCCTGTTCTATTTAGTAGAAACTACTTTCTGAAGATTTAATCTAACCCAGTAAAGCGATATATAACAGCTCTAATATTCGTTTTTAACTATGTAAATCGTTTTTAATCATGCATTACAACAGTACATAAATGAAAAAATATATCTTACAATATAAAAGTCTAAATATTACCCCCAAAACTTATTATGCCTAATGTAATTATGTATGTGCACAAACAATGTTTTATTGTTCCCGTGAGGGTATTCACGATAGTAAGAGCAACCCTACATCAAAATAATGAAAAATTAACGATAAAAAAATCAAAAAGGCTTAAATACTTTTTGTTGCGTGTAGTAATCATTTAAAATACGAATTAAATTTAAAAAAGTTAAATTTGCGTAGCACTATAATAAGTATGTTCAGCAGTTTGTTTATTCGATTACATCCGTACATACAATTTTTGGTGGAAACCAAAATACACGGGTGATAAATTTATAAAAACGGAGTCGTTTCATTCTGTTTTACCTAATGTGATACTTTAAATTTCAAATAACTCTCCATCCATATTTATTACGTAAGAGCTTAATAAAATTAAGTTTATAATACGATTTATTTTTTTAAATAATTTGTCAATCACTATCGTGATAAGCGATACCTTAGCATCTGCCTTCATTATAAACAGTATAGTATTATATGATCTGGAATATACGTATTTTACTAAATGCCTTTTCTTAAGTTCTTTTAGATGTTCTGTAATATTTCATTGAGACCTATTTTTAGACTGATCAGTCTAAAAATATATATACTTATATATATTATATATATTACCGCCTTCACGAATTTCCGCTTAGCCTAAAGGTTGACTGGTAGAGCATAAAATCCATAAAAAAAAAAAGCATAAAAAAGTAGGCATTAAATCCGCATTTTGTCATGCTACTCAATGTGGTGGGCAAAAAGTTTTTAAATTAATAAATAAATATTATATATATATATATATATATATATATATATATAAATATTATATATATATATATATATATACAAAACTTGCATATATATATATATATATGCAAGTTTTGTATAGCTATCCCTTAAAACTCAAACCTTAAAAGCCAGGTTGTCGATAACTTACGGTAAAAGAAGAATTTGTTGTGCGTGAAAAAGGTATAAATTTGTGTTTTGTATTAAATTAAACTAACAATAGACTTAAAATTTTTGCAGATAGCTCCATCTAGCGGCAGTTTTTAAACTTATTTGCAGCATTATGTTGATAAGCATTTATGAAGCATTTTGATGCTTAAATCGTAATTTAAAACTTTTCTTAAAGAATACTTGGATCAAACGTAAATGCAAATTGAATATTTTAGATAAATTTATTATTGAAGAGAAAGTTCTTTCATTTTCATATTTTGTATTTACAAATGATTCCTTTGGATTGTTGCTTTACGTAAAACAGAACGTGCAATTCACACCCGATGTCATCATGTGTCAGATTTGGCCTTCAATTACTGTGGTTTCTCGCAATTTGTGAGGGTTTTGCAATGTCCGAGTGAAGTGATACACGCGAAATCGATGCTGTGACAATTGACTGACTTACTCGTGTTAAAATGACATCGAGAAGTAAAAATGCAGTACGAAGTTACGAGACTGAAATTGAAAAAAGTCGGGAGGAGTCTAATTGGAAGAAGGCTGTGGAGTTGGCTCAGCAGCTCAAGGCCAGGTCACCACAACATGGTGAACAGCATTTGTATTTAATACCTTTTTTATTATTAAAAACGGAAGTAACTTTTAGATTAATTCAGAATTATAAATATTATATCGGTTGTTCTGACTGTTGTTAAACTAATACTTGCAATATTTACTATGAGTTAAGTAGAGTTTTTTGTTATTATTATTTGATAGGTTTGTTTATCATACAATGATTCATCCCGACAAGTGTCTTATCATATACATAAATATTTTATAATACAATTAAAGTAATCACTAGTCACTATTTAAACTGTTATTATTTTTTCCTTTACTTATGTCTAATCAAAAATCACATATATACTTACAAGTGTAAATTACCTTCAAATGACAATGATATTTTAGCATTTCTAAGATATACTTTAAAACAAGTAAATCCTTTCATAAGTCTAGATTTCAATGGGAAAAGTTTTAATTTTAATATAAACTAACATTGTTTAAATTATGTAATTTCAAATGATTTCAGAAAGTCTTGCACATTTTCTCATTGGAGAGGGAAAGTTGGAAGCCTATCTTGATGAGTGGGCACCCATCAAGGAGAACGTTGAAAGGGCTCAACGAGAGCTCTCAGAGGCTCGTGGCTACCTGACACTGGCTACAGATGAGGCAGGGAAGAAGGCTGGTGTAGCTCTTGATTCCCATTTATTATTAGGGAAGTTAAATTATGCCTGTGGAGCTTATGACGATGCCTTAAAACACTATAAACTGGCTGAACTGAGTACCTTGACGGAGAAGGAGTTGCCTGTGTTAGTATATAATTAAATTATATTTTTCTACCCATTGTGATTAACTTTTTCTTTCACATATCTTTATTTTCCAATGTACATTTGGGCTCATAATGGCAACTTTATGGGGTCATTACCTAGTTGCCAGCCTAATTATATAATGAAATATAATATATGTTATATAATATGTCTCTAGAACATTGCAAATACTGTTAATTTACTTAACTTAGCGAGATTGTTAACAGTAGCAAAAAATATGTATGGGTCACTTAATTTGCAAAAAACCATTAAATGCCATTTTTTTTTCTTTTTTTTTCACACACAGCCATCTGATCCCAAATTAAGCTTGTACAAAGCTTGTGCTATGGGAACCAGACAACTGATATACTACTTTTCTTTTGTAAATACATAATTATATAGAAAATTACACCCAGACTCAAGACAAACAGACATGTTCATGCACACAAATGTCTGTCCTGGGTGGGAATCGAACCCACAACCTTTGGCGTGAAAAGGCAAGTATCTACCAAGCACGCCAACCGGCATCGTCATTAATTTACAAACTTTTATATTAGGTTAGGTTAAAGTTAATATCCTGTGTTTTCACATATGAAAAATAAGTTAACCTAATTTAAAAAAAAGTAAATTTACTAACATAAAAAATGGTGTTGAACTACTAAAATTTGAACAAGAATTAAATGAATATGCTAAACAGATATTAACTCTGTTACAGGCGAAGTCTCCGTATAGTAGCTGAATCATACGCCATCAAGGGTTTGTGCTTAGAACAAACTGCATTACCAAGTTCGACAAGTCGATACAAACAAGCAGAGAGAGAATCTGAGATGGTAAGATGTATTATCAAATAATTTGTTTTACTATAGTTTTGATACACAGTAAGTATAAGCTTATAGTTTCAATAAAGTTTTTTTTAGTAGATAACTTGGCAAATGGGTATTGAATAGATAAACCACCAATAACAGACAGAACACGCCTCAGACACAAAAGATATATATATATATATACATATATCACTGACAGATGATTTAAGCGACATCGCGAAGGCACTTGCGTTCATGACTGAAAAGACCAATGCGAGAGAGGATCCTTCGGCCGCACTTCCGACAAGTGTATGCGCCCCCAGATGGGCGGGGTTTGAAGCCCGCTCATGACGCCTAGTGCGTTTTTCTTTTAGTAATTTAAACCAGGCATTGTCATGCTTTGATTGACCTTCGTGAATAAGGCGTCGCCACTTGGCACGGTCAGTTCCTCCCATCGATTGCTAGGGATGTTAAACGCAACCATATCACGCTTAGCGCAATCTTTGTACGGAGCATAGGCCGCCCAACAGACCTCTTTGCATCCACAACCTCTCCCAGTAGTATTTGCCTTGGAAGACGAGTCTGCTCCATTCGATGCACGTGTCCCAGCCACCGTATACGTTTTTTTTTTGAGAATGGCCAAAAGAAAGATAACTCATCTTGAAAATATTGTGAGAAGATCTGCAAGTGTTGGATGAAAAATTTGTCACATATGTATCCACCAATCCGCATTAGAGTAGTGTGGTGGAAAACATGTTAACCTCCTCCTCCTGTTACAGACCAGGTGGTACTCTTATACTTACTTAAGTATTAAATTTGATATAGAAATAAGTATCAATCATACATGATCGACTCTTACTGAAAGAATTCGTTTTGAATGTATAAAGAGCTTATGTCACATTCCTAAGGTATCTCTATCGCTGGCTTATCTTTTTGTTTGCTTCTTTGGTCTAGTGGCTACCCCAGACTGTCACTAGATGTTATTTACTGCTTAATTAAGGTATAAACGTCCGGCAATTGTTGCTGCGTTTCTGAAACACAAGTAGCTGTTCAATAACTATGAAGCTGATAGCTGCCTTCTTAAATAGTAACGGACGTCGCTTCGAGGTTATTCTACATTGTAATGCGCGGAAATTCAATTTCAAAAGTTATCGCAGTTATCGCACAGCCTTTACGACTAAATAAACGATAAAAGTACCTCAGAAATCGGGCATTAATCTAAAGATATTGACAGTTTAACTGAGAACTCGGAATACCGAATATCGCATAGAAACTACTCGGCGAATACAAAACAGTTCCGTTCCTAAATGAAATAAATCCCCGTTCACATGGCGTCCCCAGATCCGCAGCTTCGAGGTGTCGTCGGAGCTGAGCCTGCTGTACCTGCAGCGCTGCGCGCGCTGCGCCGGCGCCACGCTGGAGACGGCGCTGCAGCGCGCGCCGCTGCTGCACATCCGCGCCGGCCGCCTGCACGCCGCCATCGACAGGTGCACACACGGGCCGCTTCTCGCGCGCTTGTCACACGTTACAATTGTTATATCAGTCTCACTCGAACAGGTATCGCGAGATGCTAACGGCCGTCGAGTCGGTGTCGACGCAAGCCCTGCGCCTCACGCTCGCCCGGCAACTCGCCGAGGTGCTCATGAGGGGCGTCACGGGACAGGTAGCGCACTGTACAAATGTTTTACTCAGAGTGTGCCCCGACTCCCTCCGAGATTACATATTTATTGATGTTAATCTAGGTGTATAAAGCACCGCGGAAGGTGACAGCTCCCACGCAGTTGCAGGGCACGCTCACGAGGCGTAGGGAGGAATATGTGTCGGAGGGACCGTGGAAGCCGAAGAAATACGCTGCAATTAATCAGGTACCTGACACACGAGTCGAGAACATTTCGTCGATCCGTCGGACGGAAGAGAGGGTTTATCTTTATAAGGAACACGTGTGTGAGCCGTGCGCCTGTGTCGTAGTTCGTGCCGCGCAACGAGTTCGAGGAGGTGCTGCTGCTGCTGCTGCTGGGCGAGGCCATGGCGGTGCGCGACGCCGTGCTGTCGCAGAGCAGCGAGTTCTCGGCCGCGCGGGACCACTCGCTGCTCAACGCAATGGCCGTGGCCGACCTGCTGGCGCTGGCAGCCGTGCGCTGGGGGCAGCTGGCGCTCGTCATCGAGGTGAGTGCCACACTGCGTGCCACGGCTGGCGCGTCGGCACATTATATATAATAAATCCAATAATAGTTGTATAAGTAATTTACGCTCCCACCGAGTCCAACCCTGTTCCTTTGCAGTCACTGGAACGCGCGATGAAGTTTTCGTTCGGGTGCGCGCACATCTGGCGGCAGCGCGCGTTGGCGACGGTGGCGGCCGCCCGCGCCACCCCCGCGCCCCCCTCGCCTCCTCTACCTGGTAACTGTCAGCACGCTCGCTCAGTCGATAGCGACGACCCCGTACCCCGTGTGCTATAGCGGTGCCCCCCCCAGGCAGCGCGGCGTGGAGCGCCAGCGTGCGCGCGCTGTGCGTGTGCCGGCGGGCGGCGCCGCTGCTGCGCGCCGACGCCGCGCCGCGCCTGCTGGCCGCCAGCACGGCCTACCGCGCCGGATGGGTGAGCGCCCTCGTATAATAATTTATATTAAACTTACGCCACATATAGATGTCATACCGGTCAAGCTAGCACGCAGCGTGTTTACAAAATTATAATGCCGATCGATCGTTTTCGTCTCGCGTAGATAGAGGAGGGCATCGAGCTGGCGGAGGAGGCGCTGGCGATAGAGGAGGCCCGGGGCGGCCCGTTGCTGGCGCGCTGCTACCTCTACTGCGGGATCGGACGACAGTCGAAGGCGCAGGTGAGCTCGCCGACGAGCGGGGCGAGGCGCTCCATCGAAGGATCGAGCAAAAGACCGGTCCAGACGGAACGCCGCGATACGTGATCAGAAATCGTCTCCCCTTCCAGAAGAGTAACTCCCGCATCGAGAAGGAGGCGGACAACGAAACCGGCCTGAGGATGCTGCTGAAGGCGGTGGAGCTGGACGACAACGACCACCTGGCGTTCTACCACCTGGCGCTGCAGTACATCCAGCTGGGCCAGCTGAACGAGGCCATGGACGCGACGCGCGCGTGCCTGCGGGCGCGCGGCGAGTGCGGCGGCGGGCTGCGCCTGGCGGCCGCGCTGTGGGGCGCCGCGTGCGCCGGCGTGCGCGGCCCGCGCGCGCTGGCCGCCGCGCGCCTGGCGCACCACCACTACCCCGCCGCCGACTGGCCGCTCGCCGCGCTCGCCGCGCTGCAGCTCGTGTGGGAGAGCGGCGAGGTACTCTTTTTTCACGCAGTGGAATCTAAAATCACTGCGATGGCCGCCCTCGGCACGGATCGGAGAGGCTGCGGGGTCGTGTTAATATAACGCATCCGCGGCCTCTCCCGTGCTGTGCTCCGCTCGTGGCTCAGTGGAGCTCTCCTCGGGGGGCGAAGATTCCCCTCTCCTGTACTCCTCGCGAGTGCGTAAGGCAGCGCGGGGTCATCCCGGCTGCCGTCCTCTTCAGGGTCGTCTGAAATAGGACACGCGATGCCCCCACCTTCCGCACGCGCTGCCCCAGGGTTACGCCCTATCTTACGCCCCGGGCTTTGGGGCTGTGGAAGTTCCAAGACGACGCCGACGTCGTCTCCTTCTGGACCATGACGGTCTCACAGAAGGAGGCTACGACCCTCCACGCCGATTCTCTGCGGAGTATTGCCGACACGACTGCTCGTAGAGACAGGTCTTGTCCGACTTCATGGACCAGGATCTCTCTCCGCATTCCAAGCGGGGCACGCCATCCACAGTGGTGGCACATCGCCGTCGATTCGCGTCCGATCTTACACAGGTATTCTCCGAAACAACCGTGACCGGTCATTACCTGTGTAAGTCGGAAGGTGACTCGTCGGAGCGGCGAGGTACTACCCCGACCTACCCGGTCCCATCGCGTGGTGACCGCATTATTAGATGTAATATTAATATTCCATATATATTGATTATATTGTAATGTCGTGTGGCGTTAAATTGCAAGCTAGTCGTAATGAGTAAATAGTAGTCGTCGAGTAGGCGCCGCGCGGCCTCTAGTGTACGGGGCCTCTGTTTCAGGCAGCTCTCGCTACCGGCAAGGAGCTCCTGAAACTCTTGAACGGCGCGGAGTGCGAGGTGGACGTGGAGCACACGAACGGGTACGCCGAGCTCGACGCGCTGTCCGACTCGCAGCACGACGACACTCACAGTAACAGAGACGCCGGTAAGAATTTGCTGTTGAAATTGCCAATAAAATAGTTTAATTCAACTTCTCCATCTAAATCCGCGAATAAAAATCATCATGACGAACTACCCAATCGTCCATAAAAATATTTACAATTTTTTTTAAAATTTTGACAGCGTCCATCCGCGCGGGGTCGGCGGGCGCGTACCGCATGGAGCGCGCGCTGTCGGAGGGCGCGTCGTCGCAGTCCGCGCCGCGCGCGCGCTCCCCGCTCGCCGAGCACCGCGCGCAGGCCTGGCTGCTGCTGGCCGACCTCTGCCTCAGGTGACACACGCGCACACGCGCACACACGCACACACACGGGCGCGCACCGCATGGAGCGCGCGCTGTCGGAGGGCGCGTCGTCGCAGTCCGCGCCGCGCGCGCGCTCCCCGCTCGCCGAGCACCGCGCGCAGGCCTGGCTGCTGCTGGCCGACCTCTGCCTCAGGTGACACACGCGCACACGCGCACACACGCACACACACGGGCGCGCACCGCATGGAGCGCGCGCTGTCGGAGGGCGCGTCGTCGCAGTCCGCGCCGCGCGCGCGCTCCCCGCTCGCCGAGCACCGCGCGCAGGCCTGGCTGCTGCTGGCCGACCTCTGCCTCAGGTGACACACGCGCACACGCGCACACACGCACACACACGGGCGCGCACCGCATGGAGCGCGCGCTGTCGGAGGGCGCGTCGTCGCAGTCCGCGCCGCGCGCGCGCTCCCCGCTCGCCGAGCACCGCGCGCAGGCCTGGCTGCTGCTGGCCGACCTCTGCCTCAGGTGACACACGCGCACACGCGCACACACGCACACACACGGGCGCGCACCGCATGGAGCGCGCGCTGTCGGAGGGCGCGTCGTCGCAGTCCGCGCCGCGCGCGCGCTCCCCGCTCGCCGAGCACCGCGCGCAGGCCTGGCTGCTGCTGGCCGACCTCTGCCTCAGGTGACACACGCGCACACGCGCACACACGCACACACACGGGCGCGCACCGCATGGAGCGCGCGCTGTCGGAGGGCGCGTCGTCGCAGTCCGCGCCGCGCGCGCGCTCCCCGCTCGCCGAGCACCGCGCGCAGGCCTGGCTGCTGCTGGCCGACCTCTGCCTCAGGTGACACACGCGCACACGCGCACACACGCACACACACGGGCGCGCACCGCATGGAGCGCGCGCTGTCGGAGGGCGCGTCGTCGCAGTCCGCGCCGCGCGCGCGCTCCCCGCTCGCCGAGCACCGCGCGCAGGCCTGGCTGCTGCTGGCCGACCTCTGCCTCAGGTGACACACGCGCACACGCGCACACACGCACACACACGGGCGCGCACCGCATGGAGCGCGCGCTGTCACTTAACATTAATAATACAATATAATTAAATTTGATACGACGAAAGATATAATTTGTAAAGCTGTGTTAAAAGATTGTAGTAAAGCATTTTATAGTTTAATTGAGTGTTCTTACTGTGATTTTTATTCGTAGGTTAGGACGAGTGAGCGCGGCGACGGGGTGCGTGTCGGAAGCTGCGGCACTCACGCCGTTCAGTCACCACGTGTTTTACACGGTGAGTGTATATTTATGCAATGAGCTACACTGTTGCACTGGATTACGTTTTAGCTATGTGGTCCGCATTTGCCCTGTGAAATGTTTAGC
Source organism: Nymphalis io (assembly GCF_905147045.1). NCBI lineage: Eukaryota > Metazoa > Arthropoda > Insecta > Lepidoptera > Nymphalidae > Nymphalis > Nymphalis io. Next base: position 13,107,765 of record NC_065899.1, read on the forward strand.
TTGCAACTTACCTGGGTATTTTTATTCATATGTAACACTCGGGCCGGTCCCGCAGCGCGGGCTCGTGCACGCGGCGAGTGCGGAGTGGGGCGAGGCGCGGACGTGCTTCCAGAACGCGCTCGCCATCCACCCCACACACCTCGACAGCATCATTCAGCTCGGTCGGTACCCTCGCCCCGCACACGCGTTTCGATCGATCGCCCCCGAGGATGCGCACTAACTAAAAGAAACCGTGTCGGCAGGCGCCACGTACTACTCGCTGGGCTGGCTGCGGCTGGCGGAGCGCACGCTGCGCGAGGCGGGCGCGCTGCAGCCGTCGCGCGCCGACACGTGGCGGCGGCTGGCGCTCGTGCTGGCGGCGCTGGGCGAGCCGGGCGCCGCCGCCGACGCGGCCGCCGCGGCGCTGGCGCTGCACCCGCTGCTGCCGCTCGCCGCGCCGCCCGCCGCGCACCTGCCGCTCTGAGCCGCGGTCGGTGTTTTACATCATATGTTTGTGTCCGTCAGTTGTCCGTGCTCCGTTGAAGTCCTAAACGGAGTAATCAGTTTCCGAAGTCCGGCTCGAAGGACCGACCCCGTTTTCGTGAAATCGTACTCTTGTAGAGATCAAACCGCTCATGACTTAATTCGATTCCAGGATCTTACGCGATTGCGCTAGATGCGAGTGATTCAACTGCCAGATATCTCCCGCGCGCGCTCCGAGTCGGGAGCACGAAATATGTTTATAAGATATACTGTAATTGCCGAGGTGATCAAATTATAATACGAGTGCTTTACCAGCACGCAGCACGGTGTACTTTTGGTACTAAGTCCATTGACTTGGCAACGAGTCCGCTGTGTTGTATCAATGTATGTAATATTATATATGTGTTATTACTTAGTGTGCGACATTGATACTTAATATAACGCGAATGCTACGATATGTATCGCCTCCCACACTGAACTGCTAAGACATTTCCCAAATCATAAACTTTAAATTTTCAAAATCGTTACTGTTTATTGAATTGTTAATGTCATAAAAAAATAACTTTTTTAAATATGTCTTCCTTTTTAGCCAATAAATGTTTGTGTCGTTAAATTCTCTTAGAAATACAAGTAGTATCTGATGTGGTATGTGGTGGTAGGAAGACATAGGTAAGCCTACCACTAGACGGCTACCGCTATTAATAAATAAAATCAAAGTAAATATTCACCAGATAACTTAATTTTGGCTTACAGCTTATTTTTCACGCGAGCACAAAATCTATCCACAATAAATTGCGCCAAATAATATTTTCCTTAATAAGTATGTTATTTCAGTTAGTTGTATCCGGCTTATAATCTCATTGAGAATAATAAATAATCAATGTCTTACTCTTGTATATATATAGTTATTCAACGTTTAAATATGTTTAAAACATTAAAAATATAAACTTTATTTCTATGACAATAAGGTTCATGTTTGTGTATTAAATTAAGAAAATTTGCAAGTTTCCTTATTATTAATATTGATATATTTAGAAAATTCTAAAGTATCTCCGCATGAAATATTGTTACAAAATTTCTAGCAACGTCTAGCATAAGGCCATTTCGAGTCTGTGACGTCATATAAAATATATTTAAATTCGACAAAAGTCATAATCGTAAAATTTGTTTTAAAATAATGCCAGTGTAAACACATAAATGACGACTCGCCGGCGACCTCGTAGTCATCGGACGACATCGTGATGATCTCGTTCAATGAGTCAAGTGTGTGCATAATATTATCGATGTCTATATATAGAATCGGATTACGTCTTCCTTATAATTATTTAATTGTGTAGCAAGTTATAGTGAACGGTTCCGCAATTACTAACTCACCGGCGTTTGTCCGCGCCATCGATATATTTATATATACAATTCGTAATTCTTCTCCTAAAATGGATTGCCTGATTTTGATGTAACATTTCATATTGTAATTTAACCCTCTTCTCTTTTCGACTAGATCTTCGGAGGAGGCATTGTTACCGTCAATCAGTTTTTTTAACTGTCCTAATTTTTTTTTGGATTTCCTACATCCATAACTATTATTATATAAAATATCCTGGGCTAGTCTTTATTTTATCCGTACGAAGTCGGGGCGGACAGCAAGCGTAACTAAAAAACAATACGACATTGTGAGTCGTAACATATTTATTGCATCGTTTTTATTACACAATACAACGGAGCTAGGCAATATGTTAGTAAATTATTCAAGGAGACTTGTTTGTGTAATATTTTCAGTCCGACTTAGTGGCCGGCGATTCGTCTGGAGTAACTGGGGCACAATTCTACTACTAGTACGTATTCCTATTCTACTAACACAACGATCTAGTCGCAGTTCGGTCGAAGTGACCATTATTAAATGGTAGAATTGGCCCCCAGTCATATCCTCGTATCAGGCAATGTTTGGCGATGTCTATATGTCTATATTATTAAAGTATTTCTACTTTATGAAATCTCGTGACTGATATTTAGATACTTAATGCCTCGGAATTGATTCCATTCGGCAAAACGATAATAATTGATGTTACTTAATAATTAATTTTGTCCGATGCCATTTTACTTTGGATTAAAGATGGCGGATGTAACAATCGAACACATCGATTACTTAATGACTTATTTTTAAATAATCGAATAAAAGATCGCAACTCGGATAAATGTTCGACTGCACTAAGAACAATTACTTTTTTTATTATTTAAAATGTCAAGTGGTACCTTATAAATATAATTATTCGAATACTTTCGTCTGCATTCGTCCCTTCGATACTGTATCGGTGTTTCATTAGTTTTTCCTTAACTCAATAATCGAACAATGATCATGTTGCGACCTTCGTATATATATTAATAAATAATTATTTTATTTATAATGGAAGTTTCCGCACAGTATACGAAATCATACTGTTAACGTTTAAAGTGTAAATACTGTATCTTATAAATTCTATCGTATGTCTTGGCGTCGTGAGTGTCGTGTCGTGTCGTGTCGTGTCGTGTCGTGGCGTGTCTTAATATATCAAGTTAAAACGAGTATAGTGAGATGTTTGTTAACTAGTCTAGTAAATTAGATTTATTCAATGCTGATATATTAACGACGAAGCAATTTATATATATATGAATTACGAAACTCAACCTTATGTCGATGTTGTTACGGTGTATTATAATGTTTAATAATTTTAACGTTTCGAATTGCAATATTTTTAATATACGTGTTCATTTTAATAAGTTATCAGCGGTTTGGGCGCCTTTGAATGAGGACGTGATTAGATTTTTGGTGTTTTATATTAATTTAATAAGGGGGTGGGACGGGGATGTATGACCGTGGCGATTTAATTTATTGTTAAGAATTTATTTAAAACATTACTAGGACTCTGCTACGCGAAAGCGTTCGGCGAGTACGTCCCCTTAGGTTTGTGTTTGAAACGTAATAATTCTATAGCTTATTTAAGTTATAAGGTAATAAGATCGCAAAGACTAACATAGTGTATGACGTGGTGACTCTTCATGAGGCTGACGAGAGAAATAAAAATCTTGATTAACTTACCTCTACAATCTTCAGATGTATTTTTATTCTATTAATCGACAGACAGTCGTCTTTCCTAGCAATTTTTAATGAATTTTTAGAAATATTTAAATTTCGTAGTAACACATTTTACTTCAATGGGTCCAAGAGATGGCGAACAGACGGACACGAGCTTTCTATAGTCGAGGTTTTTATGTCTACGGTCTGTCTGCGCTCAGTCCCGTCCAACGACTCGGCGTAAAGGAATGTATGATTTATGGTAGTGTAGTTAAGGATGACTTTACTTTGATCGGATCGTGGTATTATATTGTATTTATATTTGGCATGGTTTGATAACTGGACAAATATTATATTTAGCGAACAAATAATTCCCGTGAAAAATATTCGAGGAATCATCTTTTCAATATTTTTTCTTACGAGCCTAAATTATGATTGCAATTTTGCATTTCTTCAAATATAACCTTAATATATCGTGAATATTACAAGATACTTGATAGTACGAGATAAAAATGCAATTGTTGCAGATAAAACATTTTTAGGGTGATATTTTTGTGCGTATATAGTGAATGGGCGTTCCACGACTTGTGACAAAGAGATAGTGTATCGATAAAAAATATCAAAGTGACAATTAAGTTTCAATAAATAGTAACTACTGGGGAGGACAAAACTGTTTCGAAGATTGAGCTTATTATTTATGTTTATTATAATCACAAATATATACAACATTATGAATGTAACAAGAGTTCGCTTGAAGAAAAAACTTGCTCCAAAAATATTAAATTGTTTATTATTTCTTGATACTTAAGTCACTATGGCGTTTTTATTTGTATTATTTTCGTGTACTTATATAAGTTAAACATTTCCTGCGGTTAGGGGTAGTGGAAGTATTCAGAGGCTATTTGTCTCGGTTAAGGGTGTGAATATTTACATGGATATTTGGTTGATATAGTTTAATGGGTTCAATGCAACGATATGGTTTCCTAACTTATTATAATTCAAAGGTGCTGTTTAATTTTGTCAATAATCTGAACAATGATCGTAATGAGACGATTTGGTTGTGACCTTAAATATATCACCGAAATGATTATTGTTTCATATATTACATTTTGAAGTAAATGTCTAACTATAATTGTTATATATTTGTTTCAGTAAATTAAATTAAAAAAATACGATGATAATTGTCTGCCATTGGACGAATAATTGGGCGGAAGTTCTTCGTCTAAGAGATATCTCGAACTGAAAAGAAATAACGTGCAAACGCATAAACTTTTTTCTTTCGAATGGTCATTTGACACGATCAATAAAACGACTCCAAATTTGTTTGGAATGTAGACCTTTCTGAGTAAACCCTTCAATAATCTCGGTAGTAGTTACTCCTACTGAAACTTTTGAACTTGTATTTGTCATCATCATTCGTTTGCTTTTATTACATTTATTTTTAGGCTGCCTCTCTTGTTTTTCCGCAGTGGTGAGAAAGGTACCCATGGGGGACTGGGTAATGTGGAAGTCTTTATTACCAATACCTGGAGTAATGGGCGTCTTCGGCGTGGTTTATTGCAATATAACGCAGCTCTCCTTACCTTCCCAATCTGGAAATTCTTCTGATATATTTTTTGGTTTCCTCGGCCATCAAGTGTAATTTGCTCGATTTATGGATTTGCTTAACAAAATTCCGAGTCGTTTCTCTTAGGATACCTACGGATTGAGATCCACGCGGCACATATCATTACCAATAAAATGTTCAATCCTGCATCAAAATAAACGATTACTAATTAATTTCAATTGATATTTTGATTAATTGTGTAATGTTAAAATTGATGGTTTCGTGGTTAAGGAAGGTATCTTAAATACCCAGTTAATTGCAATTAAGTCCTCAATATTGATCAAATGAGATCAGATAACCGTGTAATTGCCAATCATTATAATGTTGACGTCAAATTGATTGATTGTTTGATGGGTCAAACCATTATTTAACTTTCAAAATAAATTTGAAAACTGACCTAAAGTCACAGGTGGAGCCCGTAAATACCATATTGATGGGCCAAGGTCTCCTCTCCTTTTAAGGAAATAGTTTGGAACTTATATCGCGTAGCTCTGTTGGTATTAATGCCTGGTGGTTGGTTCCCGTATTGTTAGTGATTTTCACTTATGATTGAGGTGTTTTATTCACTAGGACATCTCAGTTTTTGCTCTTCTGCCCAACTGACTGAGCTAGATCAAATTTTTTCGTCAGTCCACACAACACCTATTGAAACACTTGAACTATCGAATGCAATTTTTTTTATTCATATTTAAGTTATATATTCATACAAAAGTTGTTTGAAGGTAAAATTTGAACTATCTGTGATTAGATTAAAATTCTGACAACACAATATATTGTGGTCATTCCCATTGTTACCATATAACATTTTTTTTTGCTTAATTAATAATAATAACAATAAATAATAATTATTTATTGTTATAGTTTATAATGGTTTGGTTGGTGACGAGTTTGTGAAATTAGATTTAATCGGTTTATAAAAAAGGGAGTGGGGGGTGGCCAATTTATATGAAGTTGTAATTAGACTAAAGCAAGTACGATGCTAATTACTAAAATGACAATGCATTAAATGTACTCTTTACTAACCCTGCACAGTCAGTCTATATGTCTATTACAAGACATCTTTGCAACCGTTATTATGGCCAATATTATAACAAATAACCACGAAAATAATAAAAATTCAATGTATTTTTTGCAGTATTTAAGAAACCTATTAGCGGCAACCTTATTTTAATCGTTAGGCAACAAATAATATAGCGACGTGAATTATAAACAGTTTCTCAAAAAAGCACGAGTATAAAACAAAGCCGTTTGCGCATAAAACGTTTCGGGACAGTCGGACATACGTCAGTTACCTGTATTACCATCATTGTCGTGACACGGATTCCGCAGCGCGCGAGCCCAATAACGTGTAATATTTCATTGTAAATTTCTACGTTCGCATAAGGATGGTGTAAATTATTTTTAAGTAACTAATGCTTGTCATAGTTTTTATTTTATTAATATTTCGTAATATTTTCATAAAAGTGATCGATTTATTGTTTGCTTATTGTTATCGATATATTTAATAACCAAATTACAAGTTGCACATTCCTAGTCGTATTTATATCATAAGTTTTCTTATGTTGATATTAAAAACAATCACGTTACAGCAAGATAATAATTTTCGAATGATTTTTTATCTGAATATAAAAGTATATTTTAAATAGAAATAATATATATAAATTATTGTGTATTTCTTCACATTAGTTATGAAAATTCATGGCCTTAATCACCTATTGTCATTGTTCATAATTATTTGGTTAATACATAGTTGTAATCTTGCCATGGATTAATTATAACAAAAAAAAAATCGTAACCGTCACCCTGCGAATAATGAAAACATTTGTCTGTCCATCAATAGCAATGTCAAATAGAGATATAACATATGACGTATTCATATATTACTAATATTGACAGTAATGTTAACATAAGTTACCTATCATGAAAACAATTGTATTATAAATATGTATATATTAGTATATTTATTTATATATATTTCGTTCTTAAAATGCCAGTTTGAAAATTATCTTAAAAAATAAACAATCAAACTGAAGAATATTCTGAATGCATTACAAAAAAATGGTAACACTGACATTTTTTAATGTTGCCATTTTTTTCGTCTAACTATAAATATTTATATATAAAATAATTTAATCTACTGTATTATCATTGCGTAAGTGCTGTTAGTATATATGCAGGATAACGTCGTTGCCACGTGTAACTATAATATAAGCAATGTAATATTTGTATCTATACTCGGGTGCACCTCTGTACATAATCTATACGTTTAAACCTGTTGTTTCCTGTGTACACTATCTGTAGCTGTTGTTTTCTCATTCGATGTTGATGTACATATAAAGTTTGAACATATAATATGTAATTATTACGTTACATATAATTGTGTTTTATTTCTACGATATACCTCTTCGATTCAAAAAGTCTACTGCACTCACCCTTCGAAATCATATCAAAATAAACATTATTCGAGTAGAAGTAGTATTACATACTTATATGAGTGAATGGAATAAATTTCTTTTATTATATATATTACATAACAATCAAGGAAGAATAATAATAACTCCACGCTTTATTGTCCTATATATATGTTTATTGAGTAATAAACCTTAGTTATTATTTTTATTTACATTTATTAATATGCAAAGTTATAAATATCTGCGGAAGAAATTGACTTTGCGGAGAAGGGAACTTGATGTTGGAAGCTTAACTTAACTTCTCGTCTTTATACAATAACGCAAAATCACGCAACGTTTTTGGAGCTGTTTGTAGCGTAACCGATGATCATGTGTTCAAACTCGGGCAAGCACCACTGAATTTCATGCGCTTAATTTGTGATTATAATTCATCTCGTGCTTGACGGTGAAGGGAAACATCGTGAGGTAACCGGAATGTGTCTAATTTCACTGAAATTCTGTAACATGTGTATTCCGTCAACCCGCATAGCAGCGTGGTAAAATAAGTACCAAAACCTTCTTCTCAAAAAGGGAGAGGAGGCCTTAGCCCAGCAGTGGGATATTCACAGGCTGTTACTGGTTACAGGATATGTTAAAGCAGTAAACATTAGTAAGTATATATGCTAGATGCCTTTGTATAATAGTAATACATACATGTATAGTGAATTGACAGATAAACGAGACGTAAGCGTAGTAGTGAAAATAATGCAATTATGAATACTCATTTTAGAGTTGCCTTGCTTGCAATAAAAAAATTGGTCTGTGAGAGTTTTATTTAAGTTTATAAAATTAATAAATTACTTTTAACTTGATGTAGGTAAATAATTCTCTTATAATATCGGAATCCTTTTCAAGTTACCATGCGTAAGCAAACTCGCGGCGCTCCTCGTTGGACGGAAAAGGCTGCTGATTTTTTAGGGGGTATTCCGATGTTCGAAGCGCACTCAGCGCCTTGGACATTGGCAAGTCCCATATAACCCCCTATTGTTCCAAAATGATTCTCACGGTGTAAATTATATTTTGACTATAAATACACTATTATGATGACATCGACAAACGTTGTGATATAATATTTATATTGACCTTACCTATAATATTTATACTGACCACTGGCAGTAAGTAATGTTGAAAATCGTTATTATAAGATAAATAATTATCATAAATCAGATATAACAAAAATTGAAGCGTTTTCTAGCCTTCGCAAATAATACGTATATGTGCGAAGGAATATAGTATTTTTGCTTGTGATGATCAAAATTCAACTACCGTATACTAGTTGCTAGAATTGCGGCTGCAGATCACGAGGCCCGAGGCTCGAATCCCAAAGATATTCGATTGATCTATCAGGGAAAGTTCCTTGTAGTGCTTCGGAAAGCAAGTTAAACCGCCTCCGCCTGGTCTCTTTCCGGTCCAATCTTTCAAGCATGACCAACCATAAATAATGTGTGTGCGATAAGGTACGCCTTATTGGAGCAGGCAGCACCAGTTCATCATAAGAAGACCTTCTAAAAGTCACAATTTATGACTCAAGCAAAAAGTATCTAAAATTATAATCTCTGAAACCATTTCTCTTTATAATAAGCGCTCTTATAAAATTTTTAGTCCCAATTGTTGACAGGTAACTTAAAATATAGACGCCGACAATCTGTGTCTTATAAATGCCTTGACCGAAGAATTACGATGCGCTTAATACGTGCATTTAACGAAACAACATTACTTCTGACTAAAAAGGAATCAAACGTAATAGTCATTTTGCCTTGACGTGACATCGCGTTATATACTATTAAGAATTCAGGCCATCTTGGTCATTTTGAAAATAAATAAATGCTTAAATAAATTATTGGCAAAAATTTTTTTAGAATATATTTTACTTCTATAATTTAATTATATATTAATTTAATGTAATTCAATTATGAACCGAAGATTCTACTGAGACCTGGGACCTGGGAGTATTGATATTTGGTGGTAAGATAAAATTGATGATTGATGGGTGGTGGCAAAAAAATATCATACATTTCGGAAAAGCCTTTCATTTGTTAAGCAGTATAAGCTCATTTTAACTATTTAATTTATAGATTATAAGAAACAATAACGGTCAATTCACAAAGTATTAAAAAGATAGAACGAAAGTAGACTAATAGTGCTATACACTATTAAAATTCATTTTAATTGATGAAAGCTTAAAGAAAAAAGCAAAATATGCTCAACAAATTAACTTAAAAAAAATACCTTTTGCTGGCACCTCAGTTAGCATTAACAAAATACAACAGTTCAATAGATCTAAAGGTAACACCGTGAGGAAACCTGCATGTGTCAGATTTCATGCAAAAACAGTGCGTGTTTTGAAGAAGAGAGATCTTTGACCAACAGTGTAATATATACTTTACTTATGAACCTTTGGCTTTATATGTCGATACATTATATTTACATATAAAACCATTTCTAATATAACGTACACGATCATTACTGTAATCGTAATCTTGATGAGTTCTACGCATGACCGATCGTGTGCGTATCACTTACAATAATTATGTAAGTGTCATCAGAAATAAATGCGATTATATATTATATACTTTTATGGATGCATTCAATCAATATTTGATTGTAAAATACTCAAGGCCATATATAGGCCGATACCTACGTGAAATGTATGGGCATACATATTCTGCGGCGTTTGCGCTTCGTTTCCCAATTTTGCGAACTATTAACTGTTGCGAATGTGGAATAGATATTTCTTGCCGTGATCTGCACCAAACGATCTCTTCTCTCATGTATGCCAATATTGGAGCTTGGTCCTCCTTTCTTTAATTAACTTGTAATTTATTTAAAAATGCTGATCCAGATTACAAGGTGTCTTGTAAAGTAAATCTATTAAAAATAATATGCTATTCGTTTTAAAAAGACTTGTCTTCTTAATTTGAACTAATATTTTCGCTTATTTATTATTCAATTTTTAAAAACACATAAATATAATAATAAGATAACCTATAATATAATATGCTAGATTTTTCTTTATTGTTGTACGTTATTTCATGATTTATAATTCAATATCAGTTTTTATTTATTAAATAAGATAGTTATTGATAATAATATAAGCTGTAATTACTTTCGTTCGTATTCTTAACAAGTATATGATATCAATTCTTTTTGCAAAGAACTAAGAAAAATTTTACGCATGACAGTTTGTGATTAAGAAATATATTTTCAAACGTTACTCTTATTATAATAAGATGTTTTTATCTTTTCTAATAAATAGTAGGTAAGGGTGCTTAAGTGCGTGTGTAATTTTTTATAAAAATAAAAATTGCAAGCTTGATTATTGTTACTAAATCCAATAATTAAAATATATTTCGAATTTTATAATAACATTCAATGGCGGCCGTATCAACTTCAGTATCACTATCATGAATTAATAAATGTTCTATATGAAGTAGAATAAATAAACTTACTAGTTTTAAACTCTATGTCCCAAATATGGCGATCGATTGAGACCTGGAGGCTTTAACGTAAACGTCAGACTGCTAGATATAATAATATTTATTATTAGTAAAGAAGAGTAGTGTTTGATCGTTACGATCTTTGTAAATGCCTTTAACAAGTATTGGCCTAAACACAGTTGGTAGTATATATCATGATAAAACGAAAGACTGACATCGATTTGGATAAGGTCCTCGTCGAAGTGGGTCACTGTGGGAGCTACCAGAAGAGAAACTACTGCCTTATATTGATCGTGGTTATGTTCAGCGCCATGTACAAAATTCAGTACGTCTTCATGGCGATGGGCATCAAGGCCAGGTAAGTTTGACAGATATATAAATATTGGGGGACATTAATCAGAGAAACTTGGTTAAGTGACTACTAGAGCATAGAGAAAACACGACTTTTGAATAGAAGTCTCTCTTACAGGGAAAAATTAACGACTTTATCTATATTTTAGTAGTGAGTGTTAGGATGAATAGCGTGTTAAAGCAAAATATAACAGTTTGAAAATTTTTGCGTAACTTAACTTGACATCCCTGAAATACCCTTAACTTAAATTCTCACTCTTTAATAATGAGTTCTATTTTATACAATAGGTGGCGGACGAGCAAAATAGGCCACCTGATAGTAAGTGGTCACTAACGCCCATAGACTTTGTAAGAATTTGCATTATAAGAAATGTTAACCATCGCTTACTTCGCCAATGCGTCACCAACCTTGGAAACTAAGATGTTATGTCCCTTGTGCCTGTAATTACACTGGCTCACTCACCCTTTAAACACGGAAACAACAACAACATTAAGTACTGGTGATTTGCGGTAGAATATCTGGTAGTTGGGTTGTACCTACCCAGACGAGCTCACACGAAGCCCTACCACCAGTAAATGTGTCATCTTTGTATCCACGTCGACTCTTCTTGGCTTGTAGAGCTAACATTTCAATTTATAACATGTCAAGAAGTGACTCAACTCATCATATAAACACTTTATCAGAGTAAGTGCGCGGAGCGTGTTTGTTCACAGTGTCAAAAGTCTTAAACGATATTTTTTTTTACAAAGTCTAACGTTTATATCTGTTACCTTTCGATTATTTTAATATGGACAGTCACGACACAATATTAAGTTATTATCTGTTGTAATCTATCACAACTTTATCTGAATTATTCGACACTTAAGATAACTGTCTACTGGATAGGGAGCGATATTGCCTCGTGGGAGTCGATTGTGACTGGATCGGAAAAAAAAGACTTACGGTAGTGAAAGATTAGTACCTTAAATTTTATAAATAATATAATATTTACATTATTATAATATTTTTAGATCTTTAGATATGTGAGGATTAAAATAATACAAACATCGGTAAAAATAGATTAAACATAATGTTACAACATTTACAATTTTTCACGTTTAATCTTTATATCTTCGACAATTGAACGGACCGAACTATATATCTTACTGCCGTCCGCTATACGCGATGGACAGGAGACTCTTTACGTGCGATTATTTCGCATCTACCGCACGAGGAGCACCAATCACCGCTCGGAGTGGCGACTCACCGCCAGCAGACAAGTGGCGCGCACGCAGCACCGCGCTACCGATTAAAATAACAAAAGATAAATACGAAATTAATACTATTAATGAGATAAAACGATTAGTGACGAATATTATATCCAAGATGGAACACGGAAAGTATGCTTGACGGATTATAAACTTTTTTTTTGTTAAATTATCGAAGTGGTAACGATGGGCAAAGAAAGCGATATCGACTTGGATGAGGTCCTGGTGGAGGTGGGGCAGATCGGCCGTTTCCAGATTCGGACCTACTGTTTCATTTTAATACCGATTCTATTCAGCGCTGTGTACAACAGTCAATATATCTTTGCAGCGGCCAACGTTCCTTACAGGTAAGTTGATATATTGTATTATATATGTTTTCAAAAAAACATATTTAAACTAATGTCATTGAACTTTGTTGATGTCAATAAAATATAATAATATTTTATATAAACTGAGTTTATATTCGTTATCTTCAATTTATAAATAAAGAATTAACTTTTTATTTATAAATTGTCTCTTTATTTAAAAATTAATACTTAAAGTCAATGTCATACTTTTTAAAACATTTTAAAATTCTGTTAAAGATGACTCCGGTGTCATGTTATATACTTGTATGAATAGCATTCATGTTTACTCATTAGTAAACATTATAATATATATATTTTTTAATGTTTCCATTTTAAAGGAACGTCTGTTCATTTAATCATCATTAAAATAAAAAAAAGAAAGTCCTAAAATACAGCGCTTTTTTATGCTAACAAAGTTAATCAACATTGATTGTTTTATGATATGTACATATGTACTCGTACTGTGAGATGATAAGCTAATTATTATTATTTGACTATGAAGTTCAAGTGGGCAAGGCTGGCCAAATCTGTCTACAAGGCACCCCGGAAAATGCTCGTCGTTTTTGATGAAAATTAATGTCGGATTCGATTTTTAATTTTAAAAAAAAGTCGAGATGGCCCAGTGGTACGAACGCGTTAATCTTAACCGATGAACGTGGGTTCGAACCCGGGCAAGCACCTCTGAATTTTCATGTGCTTAATTTCTATTTATAATTCATCTCGTGCTTTTCGGTGAAGGAAACATCGTGAGGAAACCTGCATGTGTCTAATTTCATCGAAATTCTGCCACATGTGTATTCCACCAACCCGCATTGGAGCAGCGTGGTGGAATAAGCTCCAAACCTTCGCCTCAAATAGGGAGAGGAGGCCTTAGCCCAGCAGTGGGACATTTACAGGCTGTTACTTTTTTTACTTCGATTTTTAAAATAATGTTTTCCTTGCCTTGAATCGAATCTGTTGATTTTGAAAACACACCTGTGTTATTGCAGTAACTGATAGTGTCAGTACCGAACTACTTATACAGGCTGTTACATACTTATACTTTTGTATAATATATGTTAAAATAATTTGTATTAAATTGTTCTAACTAGCGTTGTAAAAATCAGAAAGCACGTAAAGCAGTCCTTTCGGAGGTGTCGGATTCCCATCGTATAATGAGAGTGAAGTATAGAGAGTTATATACCTTAAGATACTTGAGTTTGCTCAAATGCTTGTGTATTATAATACGTCCTGTGCAGTTGGCTAGTCTCACTAGAGAATGGCTGCCGTGGCTGAAACTGATCAGGATATAATAATGACATGACCAACGTCAAAATACATCTAAATATATTAATTTGGGCGCTAAATATACTTTCGAAAATATATCTCTGTCTTTTTGTTACCTCATCTCGAAAAACAATTGAACAGATCGTAGTAGAATTTGATATACGGGCTTGGTTCCTGGATACGGGCATAGAGAAATAAATTACGGTATCAACGGAAATAATCATATTGACACAGATAGAGTCATAAGGAGAGGAAAAGCTTGTTAAATATTATAAATGTTGTTAAATAACATATAAATATTCATGGGTATAGTGACAATAACGGCGCACGTATGGCCTCGACAAAACCTCTCACCTTGAGATTAATATTAGAAGACAGTTTACACCACACTGCTTTTTTAAAAAAATTATTATGACCATGTAGCCTTCCAATATGAATTTAGTTATAAAATCTTATAGAAACTAAAATAATTGATCCCAATTACCCGTAAGCGTTGCTAAAGCATAAATTAAGCATGTTTTCCGTTTATCGCTGGGCATTTTTTATCTGATATATTCCGAGACCTTTTCGCTTGCAACGCCCGACCGGGTTCGATTTCCGAAGTGTCTCTCCAGCCAATGACATTCACCACCACTGCGGGTTGACGTAGCTCGCGGCTGATCGTCTGACGCATGCAGGTTTCCTTAAGCGCTTAATGGTCGAGCGTGGCCTGAATTATAAACACAATGTGTTTTCGTCAATAGACTAGTTCTTGTCCCCTATTGTATCCACTGTGTCATCTGGCTTTGAATTCAGACAGGTATCACACCATTAATATATAATATAATCGTTCATAATGAATATATATATAGTAATTTTTCTTTATAATAATATAAAAACGTTTAAACGCACTCACGTATGTAAGAAATATTTACCATTCATTACATCGCCAATACACCACTAATCTTGGGAACGAAGTTGTAATGTCCCTTGTGCCTGTAGCTACACTGGCTCACTCATACCTGTCAGTTCAAACCATGTCGCACATTTTGTACTTACGGCTTGAATTGGTTTATGAAAATTGTAATAAATTATTGTAATCCTTTAAGTAACACAGATTAACGGAAATATTAACAGACAAAACATTATATTATTCGATAAAGTTTATCTTCATAAAGCGTGAAATTAATATTCGTTGATTTTTATGAAGAGATAGTGTTACAATAAATAATTAATGTAATTAATAACTGTGTTAGTATGAAAGAGTATCTACTGCGTGTCTTGTCGGTTCTTCTTGGTAGAGTCTATATTCTGAACCGTCACATTGGTAGATTTTCAAAAATGTATTTTTAAAATGACGATACTAAAGTGCTCAGACTTAAGAGCTTAAAAAATTATATTAAAAAGAAAGTTACATTACTTGTTCTTTAGTTATAACACATTGACTATATTTATGAAAATCGCCTTTTGATTCAGCCACTATATTAAAAGAGATTCCTCTACCCTTTCTAAAAGCAGATACCAACGTAATTAAACAACATTTTAAATATGTTTTACTTAATTACGATATTGCAAATACTTTTGAATACTGGTGGTAGGGCTGTGTAAAAAATCGTCTGGGTAGTTACCACCCACTCCTCAGATAATCTACCGCAAAAAAGGAGTACTTGGTATTGGTGTGTTCTGGTGTGAAGGGTGAGTGAGCCAGTGTAATTTTACAGGCACAAGGGACATAACATCTTAGTTCCCAAGTTAGGTCGCATCGGCGATGTATGGGTTGGTTAACATTTCTTACAATGCCAACGTCTATGGGTGTTGGTGACTAGTTACCATCTTGTGGCCATCTTATCATCTATCATCGTTTCCTTAAAAGAACTTTCAATAGAATAAGACCGTGTCGATGCTTAACATCAGGCAAGTCAACGGTCAAACGCTGGCCTATTAATTGTAAAAAAAAAGATAAAACCCAATGTTATCACTTAATTCCAATTATTGTAATCAATTCCAATCATATCGTTGCCAGGGACTCGCAAATTGTTATTCTAAACATAATTACGTTTTCTATGCTTTAATACCGACTACAAAAAAGAAGGTGATCAAGTCGTCTGTGTATATATATATTTTTAATTTATTAGATTTGTACATCACGTTTGTACTTTCTCGACTTTTTTGAGTCGGCTTTAATAAATACTCCGTCCCGGTCACCGGGAAAAAGAGTATTTATATCCCCGTCTGTGTTTTAATGTTTAAAAAATAAAGTATTCTTTTTTTTCCCCTATTATCTACTTACTACTATAATAATGACAAAAAAGTAATATATATACATTAACATGAAACTTACCAAACTATTTATATTATTATTATTTTTAAATGTGCATTTTTTAATGTTTTTTTTGTTTTTTTTTTTTTTGCTTTTTTGTATTATTATTATTTTCTTTTATATTTTCAATAATTTATAATTAAACAGGTCTGCCTGAGTAAAGATGATGTATAATAACTAGAGTTTTGACGTTATTAGTCTGTGTGCTTGTTACAAATATTGTGTCTCCAAGAACTTTGCTGATTATTGTGGTTGAGTGGAGTGATGCTTGTGTTTGGAGGATGTTGATATTAACGTGTGTCTCTAGTTTGTCACAGTACCGCTTCAGATTCTTTGTCACTACTCCTGTGGCGCCCACTACTATCGGAATCGTTGTGACTGTGCTTTTCCACAGTCTAGAGAGTTCGACTTTCAGCGGATGGTATTTGCTGATTTTTTCTATTTCCTTTGCTCCAATATTATAGTCAGATGGTACCGAAACATCAATAAGGTAAGTTTTATTGTTGATTTTATCTATGTATATAAGGTCCGGTCTATTGTGAGTGATTGTGACATCGGTTTGTATGGGAATTTCCCACATTAATTTGGCTATATTATTTTCCTTTACAGTGGGTTGTTTAAGTTCTTCTTTCCACCATAATTTATTAACTTCTATTTTGCTTTTTCTTGCTAAACACCAGAATATATACTGTACAAAATTGTTATGTCTTTTAACATAATATGTTCCAGCTAGTTTTTCGCATTCTGCGAGAAGGTGTTGAACAGTTTCATCTTTAGATACGCACAAGCGGCATTTTCCGTCGACGCTTCGTTTCAATATGTCGCGTTCGTGCTGACGTGTAAGTAACGCTTGGTTTTTTTTTTTTATAAGCCCCGGGATGGCAAATGACTCTACTCCACCTGATGGTAAGTGGTAGTAGAGTCCAAACGCGACGACGGCCAGTACAGTCGGGAAGAATGTTCTGTACTAGCCGTCCCCGCCTTGCCGGCCCGCATGATGCCTCTTCACGCCTCGTTTGAAGGAACCCGGGTTGTAAGAGGAGGGGAACACGTGAGCTGGTAAGGAATTCCATTCTTTGGTAGTGCGACAAAGAAAGGAGTTGCCAAATTTCTTTGTGCGCGATGGAATTGATGTCACAGTTAGGCGGTGACATCGAGAACCAGCTCGCGTGGACTTAAGAAGGAAGGGGGAAGCAGGAATTAGAGAGAATAATTCCTCAGAGCACTCGCCGTGATACAGACGATAGAAAGCGCTCAGTGCTGCTATCTCGCGACGCAATTGTAAAGGTTCAAGGGTGTTTGTGACCTTTACGTCGCCAATAATGCGTACTGCACGTCGCTGCAACCGGTCCAAGGCCTCCATTAGGTACTTAGCGGAGCCATCCCAAAGGTGCGAGCAATATTCAACGCAAGACCGTACCTGTGTTTTGTATAAAACGCCGCACCTTGTTCAGAACTCCGAGTTTTCGTGAAGCTGTTTTTATAATAGCCTCGATGTAATCCCTTGGACTAAGGTCGCAGCGAACGTCCATCCCCAGCATGGCGATTTTGCTTTGTATCATCAGCGGTGTGCCACAGAGGGATGGATGAGGGTAAAATGGTGAATTTTCGCTGTGAGAGCGCACACCTGTGTTTTCTTGGCATTAAACTCAACAAGATTATCAGAACCCCATTTGGCGATGAGCTCTAATGTCCTATCGAGTTCAATAACAAGATTCTCCCGCCTCTCCTCAGTTTCCGCCCGCCCAGCCACTGCGCGTCCGTGGTATCCACCATGCACTGTACTATCATCTGCATAGCAATGTATGTTCCCAAGAGAGAGCATATCATTGATATGCAAAAGAAAGAGTGTGGGAGATAGCACAGATCCCTGGGGGACGCCAGCATTCACTACATAGAATTGTGAAGCGCAACCATCTACTAAAACACGAAGGCTACGCTTGTGTAGGAAGCTGGCAATCCAGGTGCATAGCTGAGCAGGCAGACCATATGCCGGTAGCTTGGAGAGAAGACTTCTGTGCCAAACCCTGTCGAAAGCCTTGGAGATATCGAGGCTGACAGCCAACGATTCTCCATGCTTGTCGATAGCTTCACCCCAGAGGTGCGTTACGTCTTGCATTGCAAATAAAGATGATTCCAATAAAGCTGAAAGCCACTTAAACGTCAGTTCTGTATCCACATTGGCTAGGTCAAGGACCTTTTTGGGAAATTGGCCATGTAGGTTCTTGTTTCTCCAGGATTCGTTTTGCTTTTTAATTATGTTCTTTTTTATTTCTGTGATTGTGTATTTGCCGTTTGGTAACTTCAAATCTTTCTCTATCTCTTTTGCTTCTGTAAATATGGAATATTTTTCTCTTCTTTGGTCTTGCTGTACTATTGCTTCAATTAGGTAGTCATTTTTTTGTTCTAAATATTTTTTAAGTTTTAGAATATGGGTTTTGTACAAGTATTCTACATTAATTAGTCCTCTACCCCCTTTAATCAGCGGTAAGTACAATCTATCAACGTCTGCTTTTTTTTGGTGGGCCTTTTTAATTGCTACCATTTTTCGTGTTCTAATATCAATCCGCTTAAGATGGCTTATGTTGTAGTTGATTACACCAAAAGAATACAACAAAACTGGAATGGCGTATGTATTTATCCCCTTTATTAAGTTGCGCCCATTTAAGAAAGAGTTTGTTAGTTTTTTGATTCTCCTGAAATACTCTTTAGTTAATTGATCTCTAACTTCACTATGAATAATTTTTCCGGATTCATTAATACCTAAATACTTATAATTTTGATCTAATTTTAACTGCTTAAAAGTATCTCCGCTAAGTAGCACATGCTCGTTACCATCAGTGTAGCTTCTGTGTCCAGCTATTAAGTGAAGTGTGTTACATTTATCTAAACCAAAAGTCATGCCTATATCCTCCGTAAATATGTCAACACTATTTAGTAAAATTTTTAAGTTATTTCTATTGTTTGCATAAACTTTAATACCGTCCATGTATATTAGGTGATTAATCCACACTTTATCCTGTAGTTTATATCCTTTCGTTTCATGTTTACTTAGTAATGTAGAAATTGGGTTAACAGCTAGGCAGAACAACAATGGAGACAAGGAATCTCCCTGAAAGATGCCCCGTCGTATGTAAATCGGTTCAGTAGTATAAGACTCTCTAGAGCCCCTAACCGTCATTATAACTTTCCATTTAAGCATTGCTCTTTCAAGAAAAGATTTTAGTAGATGTGGGAATTTATAAATGTCAAGTACACGTAACAGCCACTCGTGGGATATACTATCGAACGCTTTAATATTGTAGATCCAGCTCATGTTTAAATTTTTTTGTCCCTTATGTGCATTTTCTAGAATAGCTTTATTTACCATCAAATGGTCTTTGCATCCGCGGGCTCCGCGTCGACATCCCCTTTGTTCTGGGGCCATAATATTGTTTACTTGACAATGAGTGTACAGTTGATCGGATAGTATTGATGTGAAAAGCTTATACATGCTAGGTAGACATACGATAGGACGCCAATTTTTTGGGTCTTCGGTGTCGTTATTTTTCGGTATTAAAATGACCTTTCCATTTGTGAGCCAGTCTGCTAGAGGTTCTTCGTTTTTCAAAAGCTTGGTAAATAACAGTGCTAGGTGGTTATGTATATTAGTGAGATATTTTAGGTAATAATTTTGAATTTTATCGTACCCTGGTGCTTTCCAATTAAGTAATTTACTAACAGATTTTTTAATATGTTCTACAGTTATTTCTTCAAAAGTGCTCGTGTTTAAGTTACTATTAACTTGCTCTATTTCAGATATCCATTTGATATCCATTTTGCGTCATGGTTGTATGCGATCGGTTGCGATAAAATGTTATTCCAAAATACCTCGGTACAGCTTTTGTTTGGGGTTTTAATATCTGCACGTTCTTTTTTACTATCTAAACTTTTGTATAGTTTATGCTCGTTTTCAATGAACATTTTATTCTGTTGTTTCTTATTGTTTATATCTTTTTATCCTGCCTGCTAGTGCTTTTAATTTTTGTTTTAATGTTTCTTCTGTACATTTATGTTCTGTTTCGTTCTGTATATTATATATTTTGTAAAGTTTGCCTTTGATTTTTATCATTTTTCGTGAGTTAACTCCTCTCGAGATCTCTACCATTTGACCTAATTCTTTCCTCAGATGTTCAATTTTAATTTTTATCCTCTTTTTCCATGGGGGGTCTGTATAGGGTTTTATTACTTCTCTTAGTAAGTAAGGAGATTGCTTATTATTAACTATTAGTGTTTTAGCTGCTGCATAAATCAAATCATTTGTGTCTCGGAGAGTACAATTACTTGCCAATAAATTGGGTAAATAGTTGTTAATTATTGAAAGATTGTGTAAGAATTGTTTATTGATTTTAGCTTTTGGCAAGTAAGTGCGCTCTCCGATAGGTATTTCTTTTACTTCTGCAAAAAATTTGACGAATTGAAGTTTGATGGGATCCTCATCCTCAACTTGAGATGTTTCAGGAAGTTGGCCAGTTGGAGATTCCTTTTCACCTCCACTCTCAACACCCACCATGTCTTCTTCAAGGGCCCCCACCATACCACCCGAAACAGACGCCGATACTGCATTCGATTGATTATTTGGGTCAGTATGGTGAGAATATTGCATCTCGGCATCAGCTTGCTGCTTGATTCGGTTCAGTAATTCTTGAGAAAAAAGATTTTGTTTCAGAATTCTGCGTGCTTGATTAGACAGTGTATTTCCATTAAATCTGTGAATTTTAGGATTATCTGGGTTTCTGCTTTTAAAAATTTCTTCCAATTTACTGATATATGCCACACCTTCACGTTTAAAATAACAAAACATAAGTTCTTCTAACTCTACTGGTGACCACTTCTTTCTTGCATCTTCATATTGTGAGTCAGTGGTCGTTTCAGATCTATGTATATATATATATAATTTGTATAATTTAATTATGTAGCTAACACGGAGCGTCGTTTGCCGTAACAGCCTGTGAATGTCCCACTGCTGGGCTAAAGGCCTCCTCTCCTCTTTTTGAGGAGAAGGTTTGGAGCTTATTCCACCACGCTGCTCCAATGCGGGTTGGTAGAATTCACATGTGGCAGAATTTCAGTGAAATTAGACACATGCAGGTTTCCTCACGATGTTTTCCTTCACCGTAAAGCACGAGATGAATTATAATCACAAATTAAGCATATGAAAATTCAGTGGTGCTTGCCCGGGTTTGAACCCACGATCATCGGTTAAGATTCACGCGTTCTTACCACAGGGCCATCTCGGCTTAGTCAGCGTCGGCAGCGTCGTTTAAATAAATATATTTACTTGACATATGCATTAACTATTGCCAAAACTAATTTTTAATAATAATTAAAATCATTTTTTTAATATAATGTATGTTTCTCTTTTAATTTGTATATCTTTCTAAATAATATATATTATGCTAAGTCTACGTACATCTTATACACTGATTTATGACGGATAATTTTTTCCGCATCGTCGAAATGCGTCGTTTAAAACTGAAAAAACTAAAAACGACGGAAAATTGCGATCCTTTTGGAACAAACTCTAATCACAAGTAAATTGGTGCAATCTTCATATAAATTCATTTTACTTGCAAATTAAGAGATTAAAACAATCGAACTGTCTAGTGAACTAATTAGTCTGCTACGTTTATTAACCTATATTGTTACTTAGCACTTTATCGTTATTATAATGTAACATATTATATATCTGATTGAATACTTACATTAATGTACAACGTCATCAAACATTTAACACATATTAAGAAACCAAATATAACCCAAGACGGACGTAGCCACGGACGACCATGTTGAAGTCTCACCTTTAGACTATAACGTATGGTATTTTTATTTAAGTTTTACTAATCAGTTACTTCTAACTAGTTATAAGTAAGGCCGTATTATTTTGAAACATTGTTTTTTCTGAAAATTAAATATAGAAATAAATAATTTAAACTATCAATATATAATAAATAAGGGTTTTTGTACATATCACGGAAAAAATAACACAGATAACCGTATTATTTGATATTTTACTTGGTTACTTTGTGCATTCACGTCTGGTACCATCCACCCATCGTTTATTCTACCGCTAAACAGCACTACTTAATAATGTCATGTTTCGTTGTGTAGGTAATTTGCTAGTGATATTTATATATCTTTACCAATGTATCGCTACACTATCTATGCGTTTTAACAAAGTATACAAGGCAGGCAATTTCACGCTCAATCGTCCGTAAATTTGTCGGTAGTGTCAGAGTGCAAGTCTATGCGTTCGTGTAGACTAAGGAAAAGGAACGGTCTCATTGAATTAAGTAAATTATTGTTCGTTTTCTTATGTCGTTTTTTATCAGTTAAATAAAAAAAGCGTGTAGTTAAAGATGTTGATAAGAAGAATGAAACGTTTTCACTTTGCTAGTGTTATAATATTGTGACAATTTCTTCGTCTTCTTCATTTTCTGTTTGTATGTTTGTCCTCTATGCGTTCCTAAGCTATTCATTCGATTGTGTTGAAACTTCCGCGAGGGGTTCTGTGTACGCCAGTGAAGGCACTGGCCGAAAAAAAAAGAATAAAGAAACATTCTTCTTTAACATTCATGTTTGTTATTTAATATTTAAACGTGTTATGTAAATTTTATTGTAGCGTGCGAAGTCGAGTCGGGTAGCTAGTTTTATATAACAATGTGAAATAATCAAATAGCCTAAAATATAATAAATAAAATTAGTAATCGTATAAAACCTTTTTAAAAACACTTTTCTTAATTTTTTTTTAATTTTTTAACATTAATCAATAGCCTGCCTGAGCTCAATGTATAATGATTATTTGACCTTTTTGAAGTTACCACTCTATTCATGTATACCTATTAGCAATTGGATTTGATTACATCTATGGGAGGATGTTCTACCGCAAAACAGCAATACTTGATATTGTTGTGTTCCGGCTTGAAGGGTGAGTGAGCTAGTGAAATTACAGGCACAAGGGACAATCTTAGTTCCCAAGGTTGGTGGCGCATTGGCTATGTAAGCGATGGATGACATTTCTTACAATGCCGATGTCTAAGGGCGTTTGGTGACCACTTACCATCAAGTGGCTCATATGCTCGTTCGCCTTCCTATTCTTTAAAAAAAAATGTCCGTGTCCCATTGGTATTTTTAACAACATTTTTTACTTTGATGTAAGAATACTTTTTACATTATATAAAAATAGTAAATATATCTTATTGCTCACCAGTAAACTAATCTCAAAAAATAACGAACTATGTCACAGATAACATTGTTTCCACTATACTATATTAGTACAATGGCTTTGTGCAAGCTCGTCTTGGTTGGTACCACCCACACATCATATATTATACCGCAAAACAGTAGTACGGGGTATTATTGTGTTTCGGTTTGAAGGGTGAGTGACCCAGTGTAATTAAGGCAAAAAGGACAATCTTAGTTCCCAAGATTGGTGGCGCATTGGCATATAAGCAATATTTACTATTTCTTACAATGCCAATATCTATGGGCGGTAGTGAATATTTACCATCAGGTGGCCCATTTGCTCATCGTCCGCCTACCTATTTTATAAGAAAAAAAAAAACATTTCATCATCCAAGGCTTCGAATAAATCACATAAATTTAATTTTTTATTTTCATAAGTAAAGTGAAACTGAACGAAAGGAAATATGAAGAGCAATTTACCGAAACTATTGTTTTGTTTTGAATATCAATTGCACTAACCTCTGTGCAATCGGTCGTCACTTTCGGGTTTCGTTCTTCCTTATATTACATCGAGTAGGTGATATTGATATCGTTCATATTATGGCTACATCATGTTATCTTCTCGTTGTTTGCCAACTGTCTATATTATAATTTGTTAACAATATCGTCAATGTATGCAAGCTTAAGTTTGACTGTATGACTGTCAAACATGAATCCCAAATCCCATGGTATTAACCAATTAATAAAATAATATGTTATCTTATGTTCAGTATTAATCCTAAGCTTATATCCTCTCGTTTCTTCACGTACTCGCGTAATGCCGGTCCATAAACAAGAGCCATGTCGCGTTACGTATTACAATTTAAATGGCTGATGTGTAGCCTGTTATCGAACAAAACAATACAATCGATATTGTTACAAATTAATTATCTTAGATATTAAGTCCGCTTTATTCAAGAGTAATTAATATTTCCACTCACAATATAATTGACACTTATGTAATTGTGAATATTCAAAGACCTATTAGGTATATAATTTTATAATTAAAATTAATATGCAATCGACAAAAGAAAGATTCAAGAATAATCTGATGTATTGTCTACATAGAGATCGATCGATTTCTTTATTCTTAAAAATGATAAAAATACAAGTGAAAATATTAATTTTATAAAGGACAGTGCAAGTCTACCCTTAGCTAAGTGTAAGTCGGTCTATTACGATTTTGCGTTGTTGGCGACTTCCATATTGACCGATTTTATTTTTATTTTTTTTATTTTTTTTTTATATATTATATTTGCGATACACCGGTGGTAACTTTAAAATTAATTTAATCTCGTAAAATTACGGTTCAAAATTGTGCGCAAGAGCTAGTTACTATTTAATTCGAGCTCAAGCAATTTTCGATGCGCAGCAGAGAGCACGGCGCTTCCTCCGCCGCCGCGCTCGTACGTTACTCTATATTTATTTATTTATGAGTTTCCAATTAATATATTTTCTGCAATGACCATTAATTTCGACGTTTCACATCTAGAATTTCATGTAAGGTAAATATCACATTTTTATATATTCTGGTTTAAATAGCTCGCGAAAAACTTACAGTTGTGTTCCTCTACTGCGGATTGATATAGGTAGTTAGTCATTGTAATTAGAGCAAATTTTATCTTAATCGCTAACAATTTCAATAATAAATGTTCGTAATTACTCTATACACACCTGTGTTGTCTCAAGTGGTTGTATTTAACGCTTACAATCGTTTTAAAATATATATTTTCCTTAGAAGAACACGTTATTGTTATTAAGTCATGCTTTTTATTTTTGTTATTACTTGTTGTTTTAATACTTTAAGAGTATAACTCCTATAACAATATACAATAACAGCCTGTTAATGTCCCACTGCTGGGTTAAGGCCTCCTCTCCCTTTTGAGGAGAAGGTTTGGAGCTTATTCCACCATGCTGCTCCAATGCGAGTTGGTAGAATACACATGTGTCAGAATTTCAATGAAATTAGACACATGCAGGTTTCCTCACGATGTTTTCCTTCACCGTTAAGCACGAGATGAATTATAAACACAAATTAAGCACATGAAAATTCAGTGGTGCTTGCCCGGGTTTGAACCCACGATCATCGGTTAAGATTCACGCGTTCTTACCACTAGGCCATCTCAGCTTCTATAAGATTGCGTCCATTTAACAGGAAACTTGGCAACTTTTGTGTTGTCAACGCGTGTTAGTGACAGTTTTCTGTATATACCTTATGATATCAACAAATTGTAAATATGTAGTGATATGCTAATTATTCTTCTACGGAAAGCACACCATTACGTGTCATCGAATACTCAAGTTAAATAATAATATGTCTCTATATTAAAAATAATTCACAATTATTGCAAGTAATTATTTAATTCCAATAGTTATGTCAGTATTCTTATTATAGAAGGACATACACCGCTGCTCGCTGCTCGCACTACGACGTTACTTGTCTATCGTGACACCGGCATTCTCATCTAATAATTCTAAATTAAAAAATCTTTGATAGAATCCATGTATAAAATATCAAGTTTTTATAATATTATTGTATGAAACCAAACGAACAGATACACTATGTGACGTAAGTGGTCACTACTGCCTATAGGCACTAGGATACATCAGAGCACTTGCGTTGCCGAACTTTTAGAAAGGAAGTTTTTGAAATTTTTTTTTTTTTTTTATATGCCCCGGGATGGCAAATGACTCCACTCCACCTGATGGTAAGTGGTAGTAGAGTCCAAACGCGACGACGGCCAGTACAGTCGGGAAGAATGTTCTGTACTAGCCGTCCCCGCCATGCCGGCCCGCAAGATGCCTCTTCACGCCTCGTTTGAAGGAACCCGGGTTGTAAGAGGAGGGGAACACGTGAGCTGGTAAGGAATTCCATTCTTTGGTAGTGCGGCAAAGAAAGGAGTTGCCAAATTTCTTTGTGCGCGATGGAATTGATGTCACAGTTAGGCGGTGACATCGAGAACCAGCTCGCGTGGACTTAAGAAGGAAGGGGGAAGCAGGAATTAGAGAGAATAATTCCTCAGAGCACTCGCCGTGATACAGACGATAGAAATATCAATAATTTATCAATTCAGCGCTAACCATGGGAAATAGTTTATGTATTTTATGCATTTAGGTACACTAGCTCACTGACCCTATAAAACGGAATATAGCAATACACTTTATTGCTGTTAGCGGTGAAATGATGAAGTACCCACTTACTCGCGCTTATAATTCTACCATCACCTATACCTACCCTGGCATTCCTATTTTATCCCAAATAGGATAAAGGCGGCATCATTAAGGATACATTTCTAATAATTTATTCTGACTCAAGCAGGTAAGTATCTATTTTGATGTTAGGTTACTGGAATGATAATGGTTTACACAGTAGAGCTGATAATAAATTAATATATAATGTAGCAGACGACACCGACCTGCAGACGGTATTGTATTGATGGTATCAAAAATGTTTTAGGGTCACCATTGGAAGCCATTTAGGTATGACGCATCGGGCAACATAACAATATAAAGTAGTAAGTACATAACAATTCGTAGTCATCCCACAGTTGTACGAAGGTCTCCACTCATTTAAAAATGGTGGGTGGGTACTTATTCTAGCCGGGGAATATTCCAGTTTGTTTTAAGAATTATTATACTATAAATTCATATAAATTCAACTAAATATTATTAATCCACGTGAAACCAAGTGGAATGGTAAACATTGTCGTCCGTAAACAAAATACATGTATATAGGGGCCGGTTGGCGTGGTTGGTAGATACTTGCCATAGTACAAGTTCCGCATGGTTTGGGATCTGATGGTCGTGTGTGAACAATGTACCAGGAATAAATAAAATAAAAAAACTTGAACTGGAAAATTTTTGTTTTCAGCGGAAATTCGGTAGCCTATCTTAATATTCAAAGTCCAACTAACTAAGACACATAATAAGATACAATTTTTATCATTAGATTATATACGGTCGTAACACGGTATATTTATTTATCAATTATTTCTTTTATAATAATACATTCGCATGATTTTGATTTTTAAGGAAGTCTTTGGCAGAACCTGCTAAGTCCATGATAAGTTAGCTGATAGCCACGTGCGTTAGATAGCCAATTAATCACGCCACATAACAATCGTTTCTTTAGAACAGCGAGAGTTAAATCGGTGTTGTATTACAGTATCAACAGTAATCGTTTTGTAAGTACTACTTGTAATCAAAACGATAAAGGACGTTGTTAACGATGTCTAACACGTGGAATTTATGACAATTCATATTTACACTTAGAATTAAACGTAGTTATTGCGTAGGTATATAATATATATTGTATCTTCTAATTGGTTCTGCATATTAGTAAAAAGCATAATACGTTTGTATTATGCTATACATTCTACACTAAGGCAATAACTTCATTTATCTGCTATCTCTCTCGACTTAGTGCAGTTATATAGACTTAAGAATATGATAAATAGATGAAATTATATTGAAGCACGTTATATATAATATATAATGCTCGACTTCGTATGGGTAAAATTTATACAAATTTCATTCATTTTTTTTTCATTTTGTTGGAAACTTATCATCCAAATTTCAGACGGTGAAAAAATATTTTTGGATAGGATTTGCGTTCTAAGTCAGCGTCTACGTCGCGAAAGGAGCAACTTTGCTATATTTCAAGTCAAAGTGGTTTATTAGTCTATACTCCTCTCGTGGTCGGGAAGGCACTTCAATATATTATATTGCAAATGAATACAATAACTCTATCATTTTTTAATCGTGAAACTTAGATTGTGGTGCCTTCTGGTAATAAACACGTAGGCATTGAAATAACATTAAAAAAGTTAAAGATCAAAGAAAGAGAAAACAGAGTATTACGCTAAAGGATAACACGCCTGTGAGGACACAAAGTCAAATATAGTATATCATATACATATATATCTTGCCGGCTTGACTTCTTTGATAATTTTGTCTATCGTTGAACTAAACAGGAGATCATCGCCTATTCGTTTTTAATACGTCCAAAATATATAGACGTTCATATATATAATTAAATACTATAAACGATAAAATCATACATATTTATGTATCTATATAATATTTTATCCATATTTCATGTTATTGAAACTACTACAGATCCCAGATAATTAATTTCAAAATTAATCTAAGTGGAGGCGAACGATAATGTCACATTTGCAATGTTGTGTATTATCTCGGCCGAACCCTTCATTACTGGACATTATTTGGCTCGTTCTGCTATCGCCAAAGAGCCAGGGATTAACGTTGGACAGTTAGATAAAACAAAATGACTTTTCTACAACAACAAATTTATCCCCTCGATATATCTTTGTTATTGAAAATTTTTTTTTTAGCAGAGAAAAAAAAGCTTTTTGCTGTATTTTTCGTTTGTACATAATTATGCAGCTCAACGTTTTCGTCGATTATTAACCGATTTTAATGATTATTTTATTAAATCGACTATAACTGATCTAAATTTATAATTTTTAAATCAAAATCTTTATTCAATTAAAATAACACAAATAAAAAGTGTAATGCTAGAAGTATATTTGAAACAGCTTGAAAGCGATCGTTTTTTCAAAAGGTGTGCTATCATCCATATAGTTAGTTTTAGTGTACGCTTGTACGTGTTCCTTGTCTGTATTTTGCGTTTAAGTTTCCTTGATAAAAAATATAGTTAATTGGTATTTTTATCAAATTTGAATATAAAAGTAAATGATCATTCGAATGAAATTGAATCATACAAGTACGCGGCGATCAAAGGACAAGGATCGAGTATTTCCTTTTCACTAAAAGATCAGTTTACTCTGATTATATTAGTAGATGACGCCTTGGCCCACTTACGCGTCCGACGCTCGACCGCCGCGTTATATTTCGCGCGCTTCACAACAAACAGCTTCCTCCTCGTCTGTTTTCCTCGAACCTTGGAATAATACAATTGTTCCTAGTCACGTTTTATATTTTTTAAAATTCATGTCCCAACTTTTATTTCTCTATAAAAATGTAAAAATCAATGCCACTCATAACGGCCCACCATCTATATTCTCTCTATATATATTATATCTACAATTTTTCTCGTTATCCATTTTGTATTGTTGTATTTCGGCTTTTAGCTTAAGTGGGGCAGTGTTATTATAGGTCCTCTTGACATATTTACGAGACTAACCATAAACTCAAGGAATAGTGCAAGAGTCAACGCAAACACAGACGTACTTTCTATTTCTTCACTATCAGAGTGTGAGAGCCAGCCACAATTGGAGAACCATCAGATTATGGAACAATTACATTACGTGGTTGCCGAGGCACGGGAGTGTTAACCTTGCCTGCTTCCAAACTCTTTGCTGGCACAATGAGGTGTGAGCTGTTTACACTTCTCATAATATAAACGTGTGACCGAAAGTGACTCCTTACCATGAGGTAGCCTGTTTGCCTTACAGTAATAAAGAGGGAAACGAAGATAACATTTTCTATATATTACTAATTTAAGAATCACTAGTCTATATACTTTCTAAAAACATTTCTCGTTACGAAGACTGATTTAACAGTTTAATTATGTGTTAAAATTTAGATTTGTATTATTTATCTTATTTTATGTACAGACGTTCTTGCGTCTGTGACAAAAGAAAGAAAATTTAATGATACGTCACTTATTTTTTTAACATTGATTTGAAATAAGCCTTTATCGTGTAATATTAGGTATTTTAATTAAAATGTATTTCTATAAGGACCTGATGAGTGGGTGAGATGGGCTTGCACAAAGCCCTACTACCAAGTAAAACATACTCGCTTGTCAATTCATTCATTGTCAGTGCATTTACAAAATTGAACTGAAAAATTTGACATAAAAAACAAAATTTGCCGTAGTTTTTGTTGACATATTAATTTTTTCAAATTTAGATATTAGCCATTTAAGTTCTTGCACTCTAAAGATCGTTTTCCTGCTTTATAATATATCAATCAATGTTATTTACTTTAGAATGTTTTAATCTTATGAACTAACAGCACACTCCGACTACTCAATTATATTTGCGATATATTGTCCATTAATTAAGTAAATACTTGTATAGTCATGCTACCAGACGTGACCACAATTAGTGAAACACTATAATTGTTGGGAGAGTCATTTATATTTTTATATAGAAAATTTAACGTGGGTGTGAAGTCAGGCACGGTTAGTATCTACCAAATTGCAAATTGTTTCAAAATAGGTCACTATGACGTTAAGATACCCACAGACAAGTGGCCTCTGTATTGTTATGGCTTATTGACATACAAAAGAACGGAAATTTGACGCATCGTGCTAACACTCTTACGGTACTGAGATCAACTTGGACGTGCGATAGAAATGTAACGACTAAAAGGCAATCATTAATATATACAATACAAAAGCATTACATTTAAATCAAGTGTCACTTTGACGTTAATAGTCATCGTGACAATTGGTCAGGTACTTCCGCCGGCTTGAAAAAGGAAATATCAAGACCTAAGAAGAACCGGCATAGTAACTAAGCAGTGATTTGGTTTTGTTAATTATTGTAATTGTTATATTATATATAAGAAAGAAAAGAGATCGTTTACCATTTATACCATTTATTTTGCTACACACATACATTACATAGATTATACAGAAGAAAAATAATAAATAAAAATAATCGTTCGAATCCCAAGGTGTGTATCATTTATGAACTCACTAACTATGTAATACCATTTTGTAAACACGTTACCGGTAACGAGTTTGTACTCTTCCTGGGGAATGTTAGTCCAAAGATTAATACGTACCTAAAAAATTGAGGAAATTTGTAACTATCAGAAATAGTTTACATACACGTAACTAGTACACGAGAAGGTTTACATAATATGTCCAAAACTTGCAGTAGGACAAGTTGTTAAATTGTTCTTACCCCTTAACTAAAACGTACGACCAAATTTAAATAAAACCTAATGGGGAAACCTAAACCTAGG
This sequence comes from Nymphalis io, assembly GCF_905147045.1. Classification (NCBI taxonomy): domain Eukaryota; kingdom Metazoa; phylum Arthropoda; class Insecta; order Lepidoptera; family Nymphalidae; genus Nymphalis; species Nymphalis io. The sequence continues at coordinate 13,139,505 of NC_065899.1, forward strand.
CATAACATACGCACTTTAATATTTTTGAAGACGGGGTAATATATAATGAGATCGAGAGGCTCAATTTATATAATATACTAAATAATAAATTGGGCAGACGACGAGCAACGGCTCTTTCCTGAATGTGTAACGTTTTTTTTTTAATATAAATCAATGAAATGTATTTCAGATGTCGAGTGCCAGAGTGCGAAGCCAAGCCGCCGAAGTTCGAAACCAATGGGTGGGGCAGCTGGGCTCTTCCAGATGGAGCAGGACGCTGCGAGCGCTTCGTGCCGATAGGGACTACATGTGCTCCAGAGTCCTTCCACCAGACCAACACTAAAATATGCACCGCTTGGGTTTATGAACATAGCGACAGCATTGTGGCTACGGTATGTGGGCATGCATATTATTTATTTAATATTTTGGCTTCTATTGTCTAAATAATGTTGGGCTTGGGACAACATGATTGCTTTGACCACAAGACATTCTATTGCTTAGTAACAATACTTTTAATTTAAGAATTAATGCTGGCAAGAAAGTATGTCAATGTTATAAACATTAGAGATACATCGTATATCGTGATATAGTCATGACGTATATTCCACAAATATTCACAAAAAGTGTATCGAATAAACGTGGTTTTTTCTAGTTTGATCTCGCCTGTGAAGAATGGAAGCGGACGCTGGTGGGAACCTTGCACAGCGCCGGGCTGTTCTTTGCATTACCGCTCACAGCGTTCATATCCGACACGTAAGCATCCGTCTGTTCCTATTACACTAATTCGATTTGACACATTTGTTGTTTTCATTCTATAAAATAATTATCAAGTATCCTAAAATAAAAACCACTTTTTCTTATTCGTTATTTCTACAGCTTTAAAGTATTTAATATAATATAAATAACCTACGTCGGTAACTGATGCCTGGACTTTGTTGGCGAAGGCCCTAGATTCGGTGGCAGGCCCAAGAAACGCTGGTTCGATATCCAGAAGGACGACATGAGAGCACGATCTCACTAAGAAGGATGCTTTATATCGGTCAAAGTAGATAAATAGATGCAGGAAAGCAGACTCTGGCAATTCTAGGCCGGGAAAACGCTAGGCAGAAGATAAATAACATTAACGCTTTCGCATATTCAGGAAGCAATAATTTCAAAACCCATCCGCAGCGGACGTTTATAATATTATAATGAGGAAAATATATATAATGAGGAAATTATATAATGAGGAAAATATAATAGTTTTCTTTTCAATCCAATGTTAGTGATAAATTTTTGTTATAAGTTTGTAGTGACAAATATATATTTGTCACTACAAATGTACTAATTAGGTATCGGAAGCAAATGCTTAATTAATTGAACTTATATAATAATATTTCTTTGTTAAACTATATTGTAATGTATTGCAGATTCGGACGCCGCGTGGCGTTTATTTCAACGGCCGTAGCTCCAGCTTTCGTGGGTCTGGGACGCTCCTTCTCACAGAACTACATTACTTACGTGATCCTTGAGTTCTTAGAAGCGGTCCTTGGCGCTGGAGTATATAGCTCAGGATTTATTCTTGGTAAATAATATTTACATGTAACACTTACAATTCAGTTATTAAAGTTTAGGATAATCAATGAACTGCCATAAAAAAGTGGAAGAGCAAAGAATGACATTTTTATTCCTTTAGTATTTAAAAAAAAATAATGCTTACTGCTATTTCAGCTCTTGAAATGATGGGTCTCAACCGACGGGTCCTCGGAGGCAATATAATCTCATGCACGTTCGCCATCGGACAGGCCGTCGTCGCACTGATAGCGTGGGCAGTACCTGAGTGGAGAACACTTACAAGGATTATATACACGCCATCATTTATTTTTGTATTATATTTCTTCTTAATCGAAGAGAGTGTACGATGGCTTTTAAGCAAAGGAAATAAGAAGGAGGCTGCTAGAATTATATTCAAAGCAGCAGCTATCAATAACAGAAAGTTGTCTCCCGAAACAATCAAACAATTAACCGAAGAATCTCCTTCGGGCCAGGATGCTACAAAAAGAACAGCTGAGCCTCAAGAGAAGCAGACATCTCTTGCACTACAGGTCTTAAAGTCTAGAGTGCTTATGACGAGATTATGTATATGTTCATTCTGGTGGATCACAGTTACGTTCATTTACTACGGACTCTCTATAAACTCGGTGTCGTTAGCTGGAAACAGCTACGTGAATTACATATTGACGGCTTTGGTGGAGATTCCTGGATATTGCATGAGCGTTTTAACACTAGATCGCTTCGGAAGGAAGAGTTCCATAATGACGGCATTTTTCTTATGCGGAATCTCTCTCGTCATTTTACCCTTCGTTCCTGAAAGTAAGTGTCTTATTATTTGTTATTTATAATTTAGATGAAGTAAACGTAGTTTTTTATTTTACATGTTAGAGCTAGCTGTGTCAATGTTCCATTTACATTTATACTGATTTAGTTAATAGTTTGACTTTTAGTACTACTACTATATTAAACAATGTTGCAAGTTGCTAATGTTGAATTGCTTTATTTATAAAATATATAAGATTGTAGAGTACGTAGAGAAACGAGCTCGTAGTGTAATATTTTCAGATCTGCAATGGTTACAAACGTGCCTCAGCTTGCTGGGTAAGCTGTCCATCAGTATGGCATTCAGCAGTATTTACATTTACACGTCTGAGCTGTACCCCACCACGCTTCGACATAGTCTTGTGGCCGTGTGCTCTATGTGCGGCAGGATTGGACAGATCATTGCTCCGCAGACTCCATTACTGGTTAGTATTGCGTAGACACTAATATTTATGTACATCACACCTCAAATTAAAAGGGGTCAGTCACTTATTTCTTATTAGAAATCACTTTTTATACGTTGTTTTACACATAGTTTTAAATAACACTTAAAAAATGTAAGCATCCCAAATATTTAAACATCGACACGTCAACAGCTACAATAAGAACAATGCTTTCAATGCTGGGCAAGCTGGTGATAAGTATGGTATTCGCGTCCATCTATATCTACACCATCGAGCTGTTCCCTACGCAAGTGCGACACTCGATGATGAGCTTTTGTTCCATGGTGGGACGGATTGGTTCCACCGCTGCGCCAATGACGCCGTTAATGGTCTGGAGTTGTAGACCAAGTAGATAAATTGATTTGTAGTTGAATAATTTACAATACTTTGCCTTATCATCATTATTACTATCATTATTAGGCTTTATTTCGATGGGAATTTGTTCTCTTATTTCATTAAATAGTATATTTATACATCTGTGGTATTTTACCTTTCACCTTGATCTTTAGGTCAGTAGAACAGTCATAGTACGTTACAAGTAGGTTTAAAACCGAGGATATTTGTAATTTTACCTAAAAATAGTGGAATTATTTATATAAAATATTTAGTGTTAACCATAGCTAGTAAAACTTGGCAAAAATAATCAATGACGTTTTTGGCTTTAATAGAGTAAAAATATAAAAGAGTAGTCGCAAATTAAAGTTATTATATTTATATTATTGTGTAGTGTTTTTAAATGTATCTATTAATATTGAAAAATAGATGTCTAATGATTGTTTCCACATAATAGCTTATGTTAAGCAAATTATTTGTTGAGGTAATTGAACGGAATTGCCAAGGAGTCAAGACCGTGTCAGTGACTTTTACTTAAGACGTTTCTAATATCGACAGATTTTTGGGACAGTGTAGTGTTGAATTTAATTTAAAGGAAAATGTTTAGATTTTGTACCCGTTCACAGTTCTTATTTTTTTTTTATAGAATAGGAAGGTGGACGAGCATATGGGCCACCTGATGGTAAGTGGTCACCAAACGCCCTTAGACATTGGCATTGTAAGAAATGTCAACCATCGCTTATAGCCAATGCGCCACCAACCTTGGGAACTAAGATTTTATGTCCCTTGTGCCTGTAATTACACTGGCTCACTCACCCTTCAAACCGGAACACAACAATATCAAGTATTGCTGTTTTGCGGTAGAATATCTGATGAGTGGGTGGTACCTACCCAGACGGGCTTGCACAAAGCCCTACCACCAGTGATAAGTTCACATTGTCCTCTTCTCTTAACTGTTCCTCTTTGTTGTACACTGCTCCAATTGCTCACCAGATGGCATACATGGAAGCTCTCCCGTACCTGGTGTTCGGGGCGATGGCTGCCATGTCAGCGCTGCTGATGCTCCTCACACCTGAGACGCTGCATATGCGGCTGCCGGACACAGTCAAACAGGCTGAAAGGATCGCCACCGCACCGCGGACCAGCCGCGCGACCGACATCATTGTAGATTAATTAACGTGACACTTAATGTAATGATAAATAAAATTATTTAATATAATTATGAAGAGTACAAAATATCAATATCAGTCGACTTAAGGACATCCATGACATAATCTTTTTGCAAAGTTGAAACAGTAGTTGTAGTCAATATAATCGTATTTTGTAAAACAATAAAGTCGAAATCCTCAATTAACTTTTCACACTTATTTAAATAAAACTTTCAAGAAGAATATATTTAATGTGTTATACAAGCTATTTTTCAATAGTTGAAGTTGCGACCGAACTTAGTCCAGCCAGTGAATGCTCAAAGGCCGTAGTTTCCTCATTAAATGTAGTCATCAGCTGTTGATCACTAAAATGAAAGGTTTGAAGTCCAAAGTTTTAGTAGCGTTTTAAACAACACGGCGACCAATTTTCGATCGCAGCATCACTTAGAAAGTAAAATTTTTGTATTTTGTTGATTCACACTTTCCTGTTTAGTCATTAGTATTAAATATGTACGGTAATTTTACTTTTTTATTTTAAGAAATATTTAAGATGACTTAGCTTATTGTATTAAAAATACAAAATATATATTATTTTGATTTATATTATACCTTTACTACGAAACCCAACCCATATTATTATTTTAACAACATTTTTGTTATTGTTTTTTACTTGAAGTGACATTTTTAGATATATTTAAGACAATTACAAAAAAATGTAAATATTTCAACTAATAAATTTCATCAGTCTTTCAATAGTCCAAGTTGTGTTGAAAAGATGATTATTCTAAATTAATAATTATATTTTAATGTATTTTTGTTGATCTAAGACAGAGCTGTTGCTTCTGCCACAGTATCAGGTAGAGGTCGTCGAAGCGTCTCGGGAGTGGCGAGAGTCAAAATTGCGGCGGATAGTGACACGCAGCCGAACAATACGGTTGGTAATGAGTCCCACCATTCTCTCTGTTAACAATAAATTAATATGCATCGAGCTGATAGGTCGAACAATCTTTCCTCTTTGATTGAGGCTATAAAAAATTATAACATACTAAAAGAGGCGTAAGCGGAGCCAGCACAGAACCCACGCGCGCAAGCATCGAACACGTGCCCACTAAAGATCCTCGAACTGATGTAGGTACAAGTTCCGACGTATACACATAAACCGCGTTGAAACACGCGGATATAGACATTTTGCCGATCAGGAATATTGCAGTCGACGCAATTTTATACTCTAAAACATAATAAATAAAAAATCAAAGATCTAAGTAATTAAAATATAGCTCTATGTTACTGCAAAAATAAAATCGAAATGTTTCCCTTTTACCTTGTATAAAGCCATTGGTAACACAACAAAGTCCACAAAACAAAAATCCTACAAGCAACGTCTTTTTCCTGCCAAATCTATCAAGAGTTATCACCGCTATAATATCACCAGGTATGGTAGCAAGGGATGAGAGAGCAAAATTGGTGTTCTTGTTCCCAGGGAGAGCAACGGAGTTGATCATGAGTCCGTAGTACACGAACGCAGCAGTGAACCACCACCACGAACAAACGATTACCCTGAAATATATTTCAAATGTCTTCTAAAAACTATTTATTAACTATTATACTACATATATTACGATATATTGAATAATTCATTGAATCCTTACAGAAAAATTAGACTCAATACGTATTGGAACACATCAGTCAAAATTATAATCGTTGAGGACATCGTGATCGAAAGAGGATAAGAGAGTACTTTTGCAGATATCCGACTATCAATGTCGTGAGTCCCGTGGAAATTAGGTATCGTATGGATTATACCAAAACTGTTCAGAGCTTACTCACAAAAGTGTGACTGCTGAGAACTACAAGGACTCAAAGAAGTCGAAATACTCCTTCCAAGAGAAACGTAGTCGTAAACGTGGTAGATAAACTAAATGGTTATCGTCAATGTGTGAGCAAAAATTTTAAATAGATATTTTAAAATTAATAACAATATTTATTCTTCTCTTATGTATTATAATAAGTTACGTATCAATTGCTTCGTTGTCTAATGGCCAACCTATTAGATCCTGAGGAAAACGTGTAAAGTCTGTCCTTGCGTGTCGGATTGCTGTCCCATCGAATTATGAGAGGAATAGTTAATTCGCTTGTGCTTATATTCACGATTGTGCATTATAAGATGTCTTCTATACAGATTTCTAGTCTCCATATTATTGAAGTCCATATAAAAATGTACAACAAAAAGCTTACTTATATATTTTTTTTAATAATATTATAAAACTACTAAATGAGTTCTTATACTATATTCAACGCACGATGTACCTTTTTAATAAAGCTTTAGATGACAAAAGTAGTTTTATATTAATTTTCTCTTCATGTATAACATTCGTTTCCTTCGATTCTTTGTTAATTTCATCAATTGTTTTATCAGAAATAGCGAACTGGTTACAATGAGCTATCTTTTGCAGTAAAATCAATGCTTCACCGTTTCTTCCATTCGTTATCAACCAGCGCATACTTTCTTCCAGAAGATATGTATATAGTAGAAATATTGGAACAGGGCAGTAGATGATCAAGAGAAAATTCCTCCAGTACGGAATGTACCACACGATGAGGTCTAGTATTAGTTCTCCGATAGCCACTGATATACCCACAGCAGCAGCTCCTATGATCCTCTTGTCACTTCCAATGAGCTCAACAACTAAATTCAACGTAAAATTATTGTTTCATTATTTTTGCCAATTAACAGAAACATTTATCTATAGTACAAAAAATATTATTTTCATAAAATGATTTTATGACAGGAATAAAAATATTTGAAAATAATTATTATATTTTTAATAGTCAAATGTTTTATTGCATTTGATGTATTGATCCTACAGCCATTTACTCAAAGTTTATTGCTCTTTAAAAATGTAAAAAGGAAGACTTACTCAGCACAAAGCATGTAGTATACGTGCCAGTCACGAGAACAGCTTCGACAAACTCAATACACACATATGTGATGTATCCAGTCGGTCCTACTCCTGACAAAGTCTTAAACGCTCCAAATCCTAGACTCAAGCCGCTTATAATAATCGCTGACCGACGGCCTATCCTGTACAAAAATATATGAGTCTGAGGCAGACAATATATGTGTATAATCCTGTATGCATGCAGCATTGCACTTGATAATTTAAGTGATTTTGTAGCAAATTAATTAAAAATCATATATATACATTACCTGTCTGAAATAAAACCCATTAGAGGCATGGATATTAGAACTCCTAAATTGTGAATGGTGCCCACTAAAGTTCGTTTCCACTCCTGACATGCCAGGAGGAACTGAAATTTTACATCACATTACCATTTTCCATCAAGAAAAAATCGTTGTATCAATGTATCCATTATTTTTTATGTAATGTCATCACATATATCTAGAAATATTAATAAACAAGTGGAATGAGGAAGGAACAAGGACGAAAAGGTCAATAAGTCCGGAACCCTTTTGTTTTTAATGTAATAGTTTTTACAAATGGCATAGAATGTACTGGCCGTCGTCGCGTTTGGACTCTACTACCTCTTACCATCAGGTGGAGTAGAGTCATTTGCCATCCCGGGTCATATAAAAAAAAAAGAAAAGAATTTGGTGTTTTTGAAAATGAGGATAATATGTACAGTTAAATCGTTAAAATTGACAATTGCATCAAATTAATTAGTATATATATAACACTTGGATTGCTATACGTACAGTTAGTATATAAAAACACCCACGTCAAACTTAATATAAATCACAACCAGATCACGGTCTAAGAAGAAACCACAAATAACTGGGAAAAAAGGGAAGTTATCAAATAAACATAATTTAGTTTTAATATATACCTCAGCAACGATTGAATTCTTGGTTTCATAAATATATTCACCACATTGTTTAAAGTAAACAAAATCGTTAACGCTACAACTGTTATTATCGAAAACTGGTCGCGAGCAGCGATCATCTGTTGCATTAGACGGCCACCACTTAGGTAGAGCCGATGAAGCATTAGTCGCTTCGCATTCTGGTACAGCACATCTGCAAGATTTAATTCTAAAACAATACTACGGTAGTTACTGCATTTAAAAATATAACTAATTTTACATGACCCACTTTCCCCTGGATGTTCTCTTCGAGTAATTGAATATAAATCACATTAAAATTAATCGAGGGCTAAGGTTGCCGAACTGATCACTGAGCTATCTGTTCTTAACTAATATGCCGATTTCCATTCCCAACAATACGTTAAGCTGGTTATACGTGGTCTCCGCATTGTCGCATGCAATCTACAAACCTTCCTTATATTCGGACTCCGTCCTGTATAAATCGAAGAGCCAGATGTCTAGGACTTGACTTTTCTCAAATTTCATCAAATTTTATTTAAGATTTATTAAATATATTTAAATGTATAAACTTCTATTGCATATGAATAGCCTTGTATGTTTAAAACATTTAAATAAACCAACATGCTGTTTTTTCGAGAAAATTTGTTATACTAAATTAAATTTCCGTTTCAGTAAAAGCCAGAAATCAAAATTTATTTGGTTACATGAGACACAAAGATACTTAATACAAATTTTAATACTGCCAATTACAGGCTCTGTTCAATACATAAATTCATATTAAATAAAGATTCTTTGATTAAGATGGAAAGTTTTTACAGAAACAGTGTATATGTTTTTAAAGTAATTCCTTATGGATTCCTTGTTACCAAGAGTAGCTATACTTTTTGTATGTATTCGATGTATTTTCTGGTGAAGGATCATCAAAAACTACATCGAAAAGCATGTTTAAATTTTACAGAATATTATGGTCAGACAGATAATAAGACGTCTTTTACGTAATGAGATGTGAACAAATTATAATTATATCGTAATGCTCATTACCTCTAATCGTTAACAAAAGTTTTGTACTTTTGTTAACGATTAGAGGTTTTGACAAACTAATTGTATAATGACATATTGTTGCAGTAAGCTGACGAATAAAATTGACATGAAGTGAGCCGGCGTGTGAGGTAAGTGATGCTAGAGAACAAAATGATTATGTCTTCTTCAAGTTGTATTAATATGTATATATAGTTAATACAATATATTTACAAATCATCAATATTGCTTAGACGACATTGCAATTTTTACATTGACAGCATCGAGACGTAATATACGTATTATCTGCTGTCCTTCAACGTCATGCTTACATTTTTTTTCATTATTTATTGATTGATAAGATAATTTTTAATATTTATTGCATAGAATGGATAATAAAAATTATTTAATCATATTTGCGCACGTGAGGTATTATTATTATGATTATCTGAAAAATACATAAGAAAAAAAATTACAACTGTTTTAATTGTTTATAGCACAAAAAATATCTTAATCTTTTAATATATATATATATGTATAAATTTAGTTTGTGTAGGAAAAACTTGAATTTTAAATCAATTTCAACAAACTAAAATTAACTACAAAGAAGCTGAAATTATGTTCACAGTATATAATTATTTTACGTGACGTGTTTTAGAAAAATGCTTATATATTTTCTCACAAATTATATGTCTTTGGAAGTCAAGAATATTTAATATTCAATTTAATATGTAACACTCAATTACTTTGTAATACAAATTATTATTAAAAGTTACTGAAGAGTATCTTTCACTTTTATATTAAACAATAATATTCTACATTTTTAATCTGTCAACAAAAATATTGACATGATAATCTTGCAGATAAGCTTTGACGAATTAATAGGTAATGCATCTAGTTTTAAGTGTAAGACTAAGTCAAATTGTAATATAATATTAGACGTGGTACGAATTATTATTAAGTATTACTGGAGAGTTTTTTTTATATTAATCAATAATAATCTATATTTGTATCTGGCAACAAGAACCTTGACAGATACGGCGCATTTATGGCGGAAAACAGACTTCGAATGCTTTTTACGAGCATTGTGGATTGCGTATTAAGATCTAGTTTTTTTTATAAGCTATAAGTTTTTTTGTTTTTTTTTTGTTTTGTTGGCGTAATTACTCCTAGAGAATCTTAATAAATAAATAAGCATTAAAGTTTATAGATTCAAACCTTAAACTGGGACGTTTGGTGTACTTGAAATGAAATATTTAAAGATTTTATAAACTCTATTACAGATATGCTCTAAATAGTCTCTAAGCAAATCTCGCAGATTAATTTCTAGAAACTGTAAAAACATTGTAAAAATGAACAAGATGATATTTATAAGACTTCGTTATTGGAGTACTAAGTTATAAAATTTACTTTGTACGTGACAGGAACGTAACGATTTCGAATTAATAAAAAAAATAAGATTGCTTTTAACTGTTTTCTATTGGTCGAATAATAATCGACTCACATCGTAAAGATATATTTTATTTACTGGTGCTTCTAAATTGACCTCAGTCGTTGCATGTGTAATAAAATATCAGTAGAACTATATTAGATATTATTTCTACTGTTACTTCCGGCCGCTTCTCATCAATTCCTTGTGCGTAGACTTAGCCATTTTTTTAAGCTTAAGTTTATTTTTACCGTATACGTCATTGTTTGTGTTTTAGTATATCTCTTAGAAATTATAATATTCAATCTTCTTCTTTTAAATATTTTAAGCTATTATTATATATTCCGTGACAGAAAATTTGAAAGGAAACAGATTATCATGATGTGGTCTAGTAATATGTAGGGTTGTGACGTCATACCACAGTATGATCCTAAGTGTGATGGATAATCTGTGTGAAGGATGCCAAGTGCAAGAAAGTAGACTTGAGATAGAGACGACTACACAACTACTAGACTTGTAATAAATGGGATAAGGCCAAGCGAATCGTTATATTATTGATAACTTTATATTTGTGGATATAAAATACGGTAACTGTTATAAATGTACCTGTAATTGATAGATGCTGCTGCAAACACAAAATTGGTGTTGCTCATCGCTGTGCAAACCACTGGAAGCAAAGCGAGTAGACACTGCCACACTTGGTACCTTCCAAAACCACTCACCAGCTCTGATAAACTTTCCCCGATTGATACTTTCACCACATCATCGGACTTTTCCATTTCCATTATCATTTTGAGCACATAAATACAATAAAGCAGTCAATATAATAAATTGGACAAATATTTCTTCTGCAGTGAACCTATCGCGATTACACTTTAAGGTAATGTTTGTAAGTCATCTGCAGTGTGTATTATGGTCACGGGGAAATCATATATGCATTGTATTCGCTTTACACAATAGCATTGTTATTGGATTAACAACATACGATTTTCTATCATTACTGTAAATCATAGCTTAATTATTTAGCTGAGTTCAATATAAATTTATGGAATCTACTGGTTTCCCTTTGAAAGGTTACACAAATAAATATTTTAAACTTGTCTAGAAGTAGTAGTAAGATAACAATTCAATACATAAATGCCTCGTGTGGGAAATAGTACTAATAGTGGCATTTACTGGTGGTAGGGCTTTGTGCAAGCTCGCCTGGGTAGGTACCACCCACTCATCAGATATTCTACCGCAAAACAGCAATACTTGATATTGTTGTGTTCCGGTTTGAAGGGTGAGTGAGCCAGTGTAATTACAGGCACAAGGGACATAAAATCTTAGTTCCCAAGGTTGGTGGCGCATTGGCTATAAGCGATGGTTGACATTTCTTACAATGCCAATGTCTAAGGGCGTTTGGTGACCACTTACCATCAGGTGGCCCATATGCTCGTCCACCTTCCTCTTCTATAAAAAAAAAATGGCCACCTTAAGAGAAACTAAAGGAAACATTTTATAACATATTTAACACGCTACTTCAATGCAATTTACAGGTAAAGTTCATGTGTGGCAGAATATTATTTGTCTTAAGTTTGAATTAAAAACATAAATAAGGCAAACGAAAGTCAGAGGTGCTTAAGCGGATTTAAAATAGGAACCTTCTATTAAAAATCCACGAGTTCTTTTCATTGACCAATCTTAGCTCTGAAGATTTGCTTAATTTTTTCAAGATGCAGTACAGTGGAGATAAAGTTAAAAAATGCTTACAATAATCAGTCTTAATGATGTTCCATATATTACAATTTATTGTATTACGCCAAAAATGTTAGATACTCTAGACTGCCACCTAACATATACATATATAAGTCTTGAACAATTCTCAAAATGTGTTTTTGTTGAAGTATTGAAATTATTATTATCTCTAGTATCGTTTATCTTTTAGTATTTACTATAAGAAGTAATGTATTGGATTATTTGATTGGCTTGTTATTATTTATTGGGCTATATACCCCGTTAATAAGCTATTGATAACCAACAATTTGATAAAAATCGATAAAAAGCCTTTGCGTCTTCGAGGTAATGATGGATATATGCCGCCCAGAATCATTCCTTTAGGGGTCGCGTTATATATCGCTACGTTCTCTTACTAAGAGAAGTAAAATGTCTGAAGATACTACAAAAAATGGAGTAAACGCTCTTCCAGGTAGAAAACAGAGTATGGTCAATAGCAGGAAAGCAAGTGTATTTGAAAAACCCTTAGATCTTGATGATGTGTTGGTTAAGGAGTTAGGACAGTTTGGACTGTTCCAGTTGAAGAACATTGCCCTTGTCGCAATACCTATCATTATGTCAGCGTTTATGAGTGAATTCGTTTTTTCTGCGGCTGCTGTACCACACAGGTAAATATTTTACATGAGAACTTCTTTGTTACTTCTATACGATACCAAATATACATAATATTTGTTACTCTAAGTTTATATACTAGTATGTTTATAATTTTAATAAATATAATCTATAATCATTATAATTTCCTTGTGTTTTTCTCATCTAATTTTGACTATCGCAAAATGCATTATTTAAGTCTTAGTCATTTTCATCTATTTATTATTGTATAATGTAAAGCTAAGCACTTTAAGCAAGTATATTTAAAAAATACCGTTTTGATGATAATTGTTTTCGGTAGTAACATTGATTTAATTACAAACAAATTTTAGATGTCGTATTCCAGAATGTGGAGAGGATGGAAAATTGCACGAATATGATCCGGAGTGGATCTTAAATGCTGTACCGGAGACGGACTCGGGATTTTCCAGCTGTCAAAGATACGTTTCTCGAGGTGTAGGTACTAATGGTTCTCTCGATTATTGTCCAGCTAATCTCTTCAACAACTTGGAAACTGTTGAGTGTGACGGTTACGTGTATGCGAGAGACAACTCCGTTGTGTACGAGGTGAGCGTTTTAAGGGTTTTTGTAAAAAACAATACTATACTACTACGTTTACATAGTATAAGAATGATCTGATTTTATTTATTTGTAATTTTTTATTTAATTTTTTCGGTTTTTCCTTCAGTTTGATCTCGGGTGTCAAGATTGGCTTCGTGCGTTAGCAGGTACTCTTAACAGCATAGGAACATTGCTAGTGCTGCCGATCACTGGTTACGTTTCCGATCGATTTGGTCGCAAGTGGGCTCTAATAATCAGCGTCTTCAATTTGGGTCTCATCGGTCTCATCCGCGCCTTCTCCGTCAATTACACCATGTACATGATTCTTCAAATCTTACAAACTACACTCGGAGCAGGGACATTTAGTTCTGCCTATATTTTTGGTAAAGTTTGTTAAAAGCAACATTTTAAATCGAATATTTTCAACATTATCATGTTCATGTATTACAATCCGTTCATGATTTTTGATTTGTTTTAGCTACTGAACTTGTTGGTCCGAAATATCGTGTACTTACAAGTGCCACATGTTCGTCAATGTTTGCGGTCGGACAAGTAATACTTGGTGGAGTCGCTTGGTTGATCCATCCCTGGCGGTACATGATAATGGCCCTTCACATTCCTTGTTTACTTATTATTGGCTACTACTGGATTTTGACAGAAAGTGTGAGGTGGCTCCTTTCAAAGAGGAAGTTTGTTGAAGCGAAGAACGTTCTGGAGACCGTTGCGAGGGTAAATAAGACGCATATCAGTGAAAAAAGCTTGGAAGCATTGATGAACACATCGCAACCGTCCGTTTCAGCTGTTGAAGTGTCTGATGTAAGTCATTCAATACTAAAGACAGAATCGTTAAAAAACTAAATTATATAAGTAGATTTAATAGTCATACAATTCATTTGCTTAAATTCCGTTGAGTATAACAATTTTTTTTAACTTTAAATATCTGTCAATATACGACAATAAAACGATGTTCAATCAGTACGGGACACATGCAATAAAGATTGGTGACGTTTGATATAAGTAACAAATGTTGATGTGAAGGAAATTATTAAATGAATTATGGTACACACATATTTTCGTCGCGGATATTAACAAAATAAAAAGAGCAAAATCAATTGTATTGAAGATGGGAGTTCATATTTCTGGTTGTATAAAATACGAAAACAGCCAGGCAGTTTCAATATTATTATTTAAAATTAATTTAATAAATATATCCTAAATAACTTTCTCCTCTGATGAAAATATAAATTATTTTCTTCGCTTTTTATAATTATTTTATAATCTCATATAAATGATTTTTTTGACTACAATATACATAGTCATTTTAAATATTTTATGCGTTTTAGGTTGAAAAGCCTGGGTTGGTTCGGAATATAGTAAATTCTCGGACTTTACTTCGCCGAGTATGCACCACTCCTATCTGGTGGATCACCACCACATTCGTGTACTATGGGCTGTCCATCAACTCGACTGGTCTCTCTGATACAATGCACTTGAATTACATTCTGACATGTGCTATTGAAATTCCTGGCTTTTATACTGCAGTTCTCGTACTTGACAGAATCGGTAGAAAGGCCACACTCTCGACAGGATTTTTCTTCAGCGCTGCGTGTAATATAGTTTTCGTCTTTATTCCCAACGGTGAGTATATAGTGATTGTTTTTTTAATTTTAATGTTTATGATGTTATTTGTTTAGTTGACGGCGTGACAACATGATCGTGATAAATACTTTTTTATGATTATTGCTTATAATTTGTTTTTATATTTTTTATATGAAACTTGCTAGAATATTACTCGATGTGTATTTATATGAGCATAACAATATCGGTATTACTCAAGTTATGTGATAAAAGGCTTAAATAAGCTTTCAATTTTATCTCGAATTGAAAATTAGTTGTTATAATAAATTAATGTATCAATTAATCTTATTTTATCTTTTGATTTTTTACGTATTTACGTAATAAAAAAACAGACAGAACGAGTCGTGTATTCGCTTTGTTTTGTATCTTAGAAAACCTATTGTTTTTTTATTGTATCAGTTCGTAATGAGTGCGCTTTAGTGGTTTCGGAACATAGCTCTACAAACTAATCTAGTAGGTAGAATAAGTCATGAGTGATACCCATTCAAATGGGTCTGCACAAAGCCCTATCGCCAAGTAATAATAATATACCATATTTCTTCAATATTAGACGACGTACTTAGAGCTGTGCATAAAAGTATAGTGTAGGACTTTGGTTATTTGTTTCGAGGTCATCAGACAACCCATAAGGAGTGCATCACTTAAAGATTTATTGAACTTGTTACTCTCAAGTGGCAAACACTTTGATTAATACAGAATTGATGGAGCGCTGTTGTATTATTAAGTAATATGTTGTTCATACGTTACGAAGACGATTTTGTAGCAACTGAATGATATATTTTTCAATGTTTTTTTTTAAATCCTAATTAGTCTATTTGCTTGTTTATAAACAAATCTCGAAGTACCGGATTTAAATTTCGAGCCGGGCCACTAAAAAGTAATTGAGTTTTACTTTCAAGTTATTCTCAATACTAAGCCGGAAGTTGTAGATTGTAGGTTAATGTAGAAGAATGAAATTCATTTGTCTATTCCTTTTTTTATTTATTTATGAGGAAACCAAAATATGAAATAATCATGAAACATAACATTATAAAAGTATATACATGTAAGTATTGATACCGTTAATACTACAATATACTCGTAGTTATCTAAAATGTAGTAAAAAAATATGTAATTAATTTTTCTGAAGCAAAAAACAACCGGTTACACCCGTAACCTACCCACCCGTTGCGTAATACATACATAGCGTTTATGTATATAACAATATACATGTCTTAGATTTTTTAATTTCGTCTAAATCATAATAAATCGATTAGAAAATATTAATTACATTATTATATATCATTAACTCTGGCTTATCTCAGTATCTTATATCTGATTACGAATATTTCACGGCAGCAATTCTCAAGGAGGACTAGTGCGCGCAAACACAAGTGCACTCTCTATGCGTAGTCTAATAGTATGGCCAACTAAAGACAAAAGGAGCTTTTAGTACATTACAGGAAAACGCAAACCCATTAGTTCTGCACTCGAAGTTTTTCCGGTTGTGATCGGATTATCGTCACTTCGGAGGAATAGTGAGGGAATAAAGAGTGCACTTGTGTTTGCGTATATTGGTATCGCCTGCGAAACTCTCTTGTTCTTGGAATACAATGTATGTGATATAGTAATATTTATTATTATCGTGTTAAGAAAATACTCACAACCAATTTTCTGTTTTTCAGATTTATATGTTCTGCGTTTGATCATCTTCTTGCTGGGTAAGTTTGGGATCTCAGTAGTGATGACGTCAGTGTACCTGTTCACTTCGGAATTGTATCCCACTGAGTTCCGTCACAGTCTGCTCGCTTTCTCGTCAATGATCGGTCGCATAGGATCCATCACAGCTCCGCTAACTCCTATACTTGTAAGTGTTCTACTTGTTAGACTTATCCAAAATTCAAATAATTAATTCAATATATAAGTATTAAGCGTACTTAATGATTGCCAATAATCAGCACTAGTTCGGGAAGTATTACATAAGATGGGATTTATTACTTCTTACATTACTCCGTATAAATAACAAAAAATCCAAATATCAATAAAAATAAAATGGAATGTATAATATAATGTTTTTTTAAAGATACATATTTTTCGCTAGACGGTGTATTGGCACGGCATCCCCTCGATGTTATTTGGCGGTATGGGTATCATCGCTGGTCTGCTAGTGCTCACACAACCCGAAACTTTAGGCACGAAAATGCCAGATACGCTAGCTGAAGCTGAAGCTCTTGGCAAGAAGGACTCCAAACTTGAACGATCGAGCTGATTGTAATATTCTACGGATCTGTATTTTTTGTTAAGAAATGTTTCATACGCCTTATGTTTTGTAGAACAACTAAAGTTTAATTGAAATAAATAACATCTTTAACTATAATAATTGTAAATATTAAGCTAGATCTTACAATAAAGTAAGCCAGGCATTACGAAATATGAAGAATTATATTATACATAGATAATAATAATTATATTTATATAAAACTTGTAAAATAAATAAAAAATAAGTACTCAAACATAATCTTATATTTGTCTAAATCAATAGTCGCAACTTATTCTTTAATAAATACTTATTATATGAACCGACGCGTTGTTGGCATACTTTTAAATATATTTAATCGTATGTTTTCTTGGTGACTTTGTCTATCAGTCTCCTTATTATATGTATAAGCGTACCATTCTTCGGTGATTGTTGCATTGTTGATTTGTTGAAAATCAATCATTAAACATACTATACATTTAAAAACCCGAAAGAACTGTAGCTACCATCGTGTTAATCTTTGATTTTCGATCCGATTGTGTTTTAATTTAAAAAGAATATGAAATTACACTACAGCAAGGTTTGCAATCTTTGTACATTTTATTTATAATGAATATTTAATTGAATGCGTCAAAATACGGCATGAAATATTCATATATTTATACGGTGGATTTATAAGCAGCAGATAATTAGCGCTCTGATAAAGAAAAACTTGATAAAAGTTCTATCCTATTGAAGTAATATTTAACATATTTTGAAATAATTTATTTGCACACACCGTGGGTGTCGCTCGTCGCATGTGGGAATTTTGATATTGACTTACTAAAATAAATCATAATAAATGTCCACCGGTAATAAGGACAGCGAAGAGAATGCTCCGTCAAAAGAATATAGTGAGGATATTGGCAATAACAGACCAGTAAGCAGTTTTGTGAAACCTTTAGATCTCGATGATGTTTTGATCAATGAATTGGGACAATTTGGGTGGTTCCAACTTCGAAATATCCTTCTTGTCTCAATACCCATTATGATGTCAGCATTTATGAGTGAATTCATTTTCTCGGCAGCTGCAATACCACATAGGTAATTATTTGATTAGGAATTATTTCAATTAATTGAAAACCAACAACAACTAAAACAACAAATAAAACCCTACATTAATTTTTAATGCTACTTTTACAAATTAATTTTACAGCATAACAAATATTAATGAAATTTAATTTAAAAAAAAAATAGATGTCGAATTCCAGAATGCGAAGAATACGGAAAGTTGCACCAATATGATCCTGAGTGGATTTTGAACGCTGTGCCGGAGTCGAGCTCAGGTTTTTCTAGCTGTCAGAGATACGTTCCTCGAGAACTTGGTACTAATGGTACTCT
This sequence comes from Nymphalis io, assembly GCF_905147045.1. Lineage (NCBI taxonomy): Eukaryota > Metazoa > Arthropoda > Insecta > Lepidoptera > Nymphalidae > Nymphalis > Nymphalis io. The sequence continues at coordinate 13,158,234 of NC_065899.1, forward strand.
CAAGTATTGTCCTGCCGATCTCTTCAACAACTTGGAAACTGTTGAGTGTGATGGTTACGTGTATGCGAGAGACAATTCTATTGTTTATGATGTGAGTGTTTCAAAAATAGTGTTTGTTAATAATTAATAATTTCTTTTATATTTTTCAAAAATTATTATATGATGTATTTTATGACCTTTCATAAAATAAAAATGTTTTTCAGTTTGATCTCGGATGTCAGGACTGGCTCCGTGCGTTAGCAGGTACTCTTAATAGCGTAGGAACGTTACTCGTGCTACCGATCACTGGTTACATTTCCGATCGTTTCGGTCGCAAGACGGCTTTGGTAATCAGCGTTTTCAACGTGGGCCTCTTCGGTCTCATCCGCGCCTTCTCAGTCAATTACACCATGTACGTGGTTCTACAAATCTTACAAACTACACTCGGAGCGGGGACATTCAGTTCAGCCTATATTTTCGGTAAGAATCGGTGATCACATAATTAAATTAAAACGCAAATGTTTTCAGGGTAACTTATATCTTTGAATTTTTTTAGCTGCTGAACTTGTTGGACCGAAGTATCGTGTAATTACAAGCGCTGCATCTGCATCTATGTTTTCTGTAGGACAAGTAATACTTGGTGGAGTCGCTTGGTTAATCCATCCTTGGCGGTATATGATAATGGCTCTTCACATTCCTTGTTTTCTCGTTATCAGCTACTACTGGATTTTGTCAGAAAGTGTCAGGTGGCTACTTTCGAAGAAGAAATTTTCCGAGGCCAGGAAAATATTGGAAACTGTTGCAAGGGTGAACAAAAAACAAATTAGTCAAAAAAGTTTAGAAGCTTTAATGAATCCGCCAGAAACATCCGTCCAAGCTTTAGATGTAAGTACTTTTTTAAATGTAAGCTTAGAAAATATTTAAACAATAGATAAAATAATAATATAACTTTATGTTCAATTTATAGAGAGCATTGATATAAAAAAAAACAGATAAATTATTAGGAAAGTATTTTCTATTCGTTATTATAAAACGAAATTGTCAGTCTCGTCAGACTGGTATTAGAAATTGGCCATCCTCTTGGCCATTACTCGGTCAGGAGGACATCAATTAATATTTTCACTAAAATTAACCTTATTAATCATGTGACATTATATCAAATATGAAAAAATATATATTTATACGACATCGTGATCAAATTAGCACCTTAAACTTGGATTCTTTTGATCAAAAGAATTGTGAAAATTTTAGCTGCCATTACAGGATTTCAAGAAGGTCCAAACGCTTTATATATTAGGTATAGGATTATTATATATATTTTCACTTTTACAGTTGATGTTGTTTGTTGTAGACTAATAATCCAGGATTGATTCGGAGTATAGTACGGTCACCAACTTTACTTCGACGAGTCTGCACCACTCCAATATGGTGGATCACCTCTACCTTCGTCTACTATGGGCTGTCCATCAACTCGACCAGTCTCTCTGATACGATGCACTTGAATTACATTTTGACCTGTGCGGTTGAAATTCCAGGTTCATTTGCATCAGTTTTTATACTTAATATCATTGGTCGAAAGGCCACGCTCTCGTGTGGATTCTTCTTTAGTGCTTTGTGCAATATAGTTTTTGTCTTCATTCCTAACGGTTAGTAAATTTTGTATTTCATTATCAAATAGTATGTCATTTATATTAATATACAAGCTATTCCCTGCGACTCCTACCATCGTAAATCCTATTATTTATATGCCTATACCCTTATTCAAGTTCACGCCTACCTCTTTGTTAAATTACAATCCGGTTAGTGGCTTAGTTGTAATAACGTAACAAATAGACATACATAGCATCTTTATCGTTTCTTTTGATTACGATTTTGTTAAATATTTGAAATTAGTATGAATTGTAAATATTTTTAGTGATTTTAATATTCAAAACGTAGACTGATATAGTGAGTAGTTTTTATTTCATCGCGTTTAAAAATAATGTTTTATTCATAACAAAAGGTAAATCAGTTTCGTAATTTGGAATATTTTCTTATCAATTGAGTTAATAATCTTCTTATCTGTGTGACATCATAAGAGGTTATTTATACATATGTTCTAAAATATTTTTTGGTCAATAGAACTGTTTCTACTTTTATTTTTTTCCACAAAGCTAACACGTATATATGTACAAGTATGTATGTACGTTGCATTCAAGTTAATCTGATAATCTTATTGTAAATTGTATTTAAGATTTTGTATGATTGTAGGTGTTTAAAACTTTTGTATTTATTTAATGTTTTCTATCCTACTCAGTAGTTTGTTGAAAAAATCTCTTTTATAATTTTTTTTCATCTATTTTATTATATTTATATAAAATTTATTATTATTATTATATAGAAAGACAAGCTTTCTTAATATAGATAAATTAATTAATGTTAATTTACAAAATCGATTAAGCATGAACAATAACTAGAAATTGTACTGGCGTTTTACTAAAATATTTTTTGAACTTATCACGGTTAAGAGGCTCTTTGATTAGCACATATTTATACAAAATACTGTAAAATCATGTAGTGTTTATTTGCTTAGTTTTATGTATATTAAATTATTATCAAATGATTAGAATACTAATATGAATGATGAGGAAGCGTGGGGATTGTATTTGTTGATTATCGTGCAGGATTTGTTAATTAGTTGTAATACTAGTAGTAATGTAATTAAATTAATGAAAAAAAGCTATTCATTTTCTTGCTGATTCATCTCTGTTGTACATTTCCTCTTTAAAACATTTAAAACGTTTAAAACGTTATCCTAGGCTATAATCTAACCAGCCAATAGTTACTTAATCTATTTGCTTTCAGATCTATATGTTGTTCGTTTGGTAATTTTCATGCTGGGTAAGTTTGGAATCTCGGTAGTGATGACGTCATTGTACCTGTACACTTCGGAACTGTATCCCACGGAGTTCCGTCATAGCTTACTCGCCTTCTCCTCTATGATTGGCAGACTTGGATCTATTACGGCGCCGCTTACTCCTGTGCTCGTAAGTTTTACTGGCATTCATTTTACAGAGCTTGTTTATTGTATTTCTTGTTGATTACCATTAGACCATATAATTTTATTTATTTGATTCTCCTCCTTTTTGATTTTTCCCGACGTTAAGCCACGCAACGTTGATTCTCGTACTTACTAGTGGTATTTTTATTGATAGACAATATTTTTATTTTATTATCGGTGGACAGTTATAACCACCGATATTATTGACACTTGAAAATGCACAAGTCCCACAAAGACAAACAAACATGTATATCATGGTCAATAAGTTCATAGAGAAAGTGACTAGGAATTACATTTTAATATAAGTATTTTTTCAGATGAATTACTGGCACGGTATCCCCTCGATGCTTTTTAGTAGTATGGGTATCATCTCTGGTCTGCTGGTGCTCACCCAGCCTGAAACTTTGGGCACTAAAATGCCAAATACGCTAGCCGAAGCTGAGGCGCTAGGAAGAACTGACTCCAAAATTGAACAGTCGAGTTGATACTTACTTTCTACGAATCTGTATTTTTATGTTAAGAAAAGTTTCATGAGCCTTATGTTTAATTCAAATTGTTTATATACCGATCTGTTTTTAATTTCAATATAGTTATTAATTTTGTAATCGTTTAGACGTAATTTAGAAGTATCTATGTAAGTAAAGCCACCCAAATTGTCCACCAATATAAAGACAATTGTATTCTATCTCAAGGATACGGTCCGCGATACGGCACTGTTTCTCTTTATGACAGGATATTCTAAGGCTTTTAAGACTGTCCCTCAACTAGAATTGTATTAGGCGCTTATTGCTTACAATAAACGTGGAATTGTCCTTACAACAGTACTTCTTATGACATAATGTGATTATAGTTATTATTCATTAAATTAACTTTGTGATTTTAAAGGCGAAATAACGTAAGTTAAATATTGCATAGCTTTTATTATATGTATATGAAAATAAAATATAAATTATAATTATTATTTATTAATATACGTTAATTATATTTATGATGATGTTATTATTTGATCAGCGCTATCGATTATGAAACTTTTTTTTTATAAAATTGTATACCTATACACGTATGTATTGTTGTGTTCCGGTTTGAAGGGTGAGTGTGCCTGTAATTAGCACAAGGGACATAACATCTTAGTTCCCAACGTTGATGTAGCGCATTTGCGATGTAAGCGATGGCTAAAATTTCTTACAATGCTAATGTTTACGGGCGTTGGTGACCACTTACCATCAGGTGGCGCATATGCTCGTCCGCCTACCTATTCTATAAAAAACAGCTCACTCAGTTAAAAAATTTAGACAACTAACTGATATTGATTTTTTTATGCGTATACCACGTAGGCGGAATTGCAAATGGGCCACCAGATATTAAGTGGTCACCCATAGAGATTGGCTATGTAAGAAATACTAACCATTCCTTAATCATTATTAAAATATCAATCGAGTAATATATAACTTACTAGGTGATAGAGCTTTGTGCAACCCCATCTGAGTAGGTACCAAGCATTTATTTGACGGGCTGGTTGTAGTGGTTGGTAGATTCTTGGCTTTCACACCGAAGGTTGTGGGTTCGATTCCCACCCAGGACAGACATTTGTGTGCATGAACTCAAGAGAGTTTGGGTATAATCATCTATATAAGTATGTATTTACAAAAGAAAAGTAGTATTATTATGTAGTATATCAGTTGTCTGGTTTCCATAGTATAAGCTCTGGTTTGGTTTGGGATCAGATGGCCGTGTGTGAATACTGTCCCAGGATATTATTATTATTATACAGCCAGTCACTGCCGTGCACGAGATGAATTATAAACATAAATTAATCACATAAAACTGAAGTGGTGCTTCCTTGGGTTGGAATTAGCAATCATCGGTTATGATTCATGCGTTCTAACTAATGAGATATTTCAGCTTAGTTGTTTTAGAAAGTGTTTTTTGCTTTTACTTTAATTAATAGGATGTATAAAAAAAATGACCGTTTTTTAACCAACTATTTGTATTATTATTTCTTTGATATAAAATAAAATTAATACTTGAAGTATAGTCCATTGTTATCAACAGTCATTAGCCATCTGCTAGCCAATTGCTCGATCCCACGCTGATACAATTCCTTGGGATGGCTGTCAAAGAACTCTTGGACCGCAATTTCAACTTATGCAAAATTATCAAATATTTTCCCTTGAAGAAAATGGTCTATGGATCGAACGAAGTAGTAATCTGATGGTGCGAGGTCTGGACTATATGGTGGATGAGGCTGAGTTCGAACACATGAAGTTCTTCAAACTTTTCTTTGGTTCGACGGCAAGTGTGAGGACGAACATTATCTTGTTGGAATAAAACTCCTTTTGGGTTAGTCAAAGCAGGATAACGCTCTGATAATTTGGCGTACAATTTATCCAGTTGTTCGCAGTAAAGTTCAGGGTTCATAGAGCATCCATCAAGAACAAATTCGTGAAGGATAACACCTTCAAAATTCCAAAAAACGCAAAGCATGGGCTTTTATGAAATTTCCCCCGTGCAGCAACCGGAAAAGCAGTTTGACCGCGACCTAGCCATTCCTCACGGATATTCGGATTTCGCCAGTAAGCCCACTATTTATCACAGGTCATAATCTTCCGGTAAAATCTCATATCAGCAAGTTTTTTCAATAAATTTCCACAAATTGCTAACCTCTTAGCTGATTTCTGAGGAATAAGTTAATGACTACTCTTTTTCAGTAGGACCAGTCTACTACTCTTTTTCACCTTCGTTACTGATCAAGGACACCTTCCCCTTCATATTTAATAATTTCACGAATTGCTTCAGCGGCTGTAAATTTTTTTTTTCAGTAATGCCTTAAAATTACGAGAATTTCGAAGAAAACTGTCATGTTTCTTCTCTGAAACAAATAACTAAACCAGGCTTTTTTTTTAAAAGTCGGTTAGGAATAAACAAGTTTAGAGAATGCTCCAAAGGGATTATTAAGTATTGGTCAGTATAAAACAGGATTAAAATATTAACAGACTTTTAAATCTTAAATATGATAAAACGGTCATTTTTTTGATACACAACCATATTTATAATAACTATTGAGCTAAGTTTTTACCTTGCTCCTTGCTTCTGTACTTATGAAAACGATTAACAAAGTTTATAATTAATAATTCCATAAAAGGATTTTCAACTGTTGGCTCTTTAATTCATTAAACAATCAAAGTAATAAAAAAATCTAACCACACATAAATGTCCCACTGCTTGGTAAAGGCCCCATCATCTCTCCAAAAAGAAGGTCAAGAGCTTATTCTAGCACCCTGCTTCTATGCGGATTGGTGTATCCACTTGTCTCAAAATTTTATCCGACATATGTAGGCCTTCTTACGATGTTTCTGTTCACCGTTGAGGAATTTGAACCCGCAATCATTGGTTAAGATTTACGTGTTCTAGCTATATGTAGGCTATGTCAGCTCTTCATCAACATCATGAACGTGACCAATAATAAATAATTATGGTTTTGTATGAATAGCAAAAGCTTAATAAACTTTTATTTATATTTCCATTGAAGGATTATTATTAGTATTTTCTTAAAGGCGAACTTATGTAAACCGTAGACTCATTGATATGAGAACAACTATTCGGATTAATTAAACTGTTAATTATCAATTGATTGACAATACTGATGAACGTAAATAATATATTATGTCATTCCTAACAAGCAATGATTGACCTAAATATAAGCGTTCAAATCATTCATTTAAGAGTTGCTTCACGGATCGCAGTGTTTGCTAAGCAATTGTTGAATCATAAAGTAAAATGCGTAAAAACACAGAATCTGACACACCAGAACAAGAAATCGTGGATAAAGAACGAGAAGAAATTATTAACGGTAAACCCTTGGATCTGGACGATGTGTTGATTAACGAGCTAGGGCAATTCGGGTGCTTTCAAATGAGAAATATTCTACTGGTCACGATACCTATTATGATGTCCGCTTTCATGAGTGAATATATATTTTCTGCAGCCGCAATACCGCATAGGTAATATTTTTAAACTATTTACATTAATAATAATAATACATTTTATGTAGGGAAGTCCCAGATTTTAGAAATGGCTTTCTTTAAAAGCATTTTTCAGCAGGCGTTTAGAGTTAAACATGTATTTATCCCTTTTTGTCATCATAGATATGTTAAGAATACGCTTGGTGCGTTAGGTGATCGTAAAACAGAATATAATCCTACATATTATGACAAAAATATTTTAGATGTCGAATCCCAGAATGCAATGAACAAGATAAATCTCAAAAGTATGATCCCGAATGGATATTGAACGTGCTACCGCAGACCAGCTCAGGGTTTTCAAGTTGTGAAAGATATGTTCTGTTGAATCTCAATACCAAAGGATCTCTCGAATCTTGTCCTGCCAGTCTGTTTAATCAAACAAAAACCATAGATTGTGACGGGTACGTGTACTCGAAAGACAATTCCGTGGTCTACGATGTAAGTCTCAATAATTTGTAGGATAACGATAAGTGTAACACTTATAATGTTGCAATTTAACCGCTTATTTAACCTTAACATAAAAACATACCCAATACCAACCGCCTGTGTAATGATATTAGCACTTTATTGTCTTATCCTATTTGCGTCGTACTATTTACATTTTTATAGTTAGCATTTGCTTATATACAATATTAACTGCTTGTTACCAATTTAATACTATTCCAAAATAAATTATGAATTTATTTTTAAAGGGACAATTACAATTAGTACATAATATACTACTCAACTTATTTTTAGAAAGCTTAAAGATACTGGGTGCGTTATATAATAATGGTATTAAAATGATATTTTTGGACAAGCTATTTCATCAAGTAATTTTTGTTTGAATTATTGATATATTTTTATCACGATGTCAACTTACTTATTTCAGTTTGACCTCGGATGTCAGGATTGGTTGAGGGCTTTGGCTGGGACTCTCAACAGCGTGGGCATTTTATTGGCGATGCCGATCACAGGATACATTTCGGATCGCTTCGGACGAAGATTTGCACTTGTCGTCAATGTATTTAATTTAAGTCTTATTGGCTTAATTCGAGCTTTCTCTGTCAACTACACGATGTACATGGCGCTTCAAATCGTCCAAACTACGCTCGGCGCCGGCACATTCAGTTCAGCTTATATTTTCGGTTCGAATACTTGATATATTTACATTTTACATATATATACTAAAACAAGATGATGCTATTTTTATATTTGAATAGTATTTAGTGTATATAGTATATATTTGAATAGGGTGTAGTGTAGATGTAGAATTAAAAATTTTATAAATAATGTACTTTTATTAAAAAATGTGGTCTTTATATTTATTTTTACTTATTTAACACTTAACATGTGTTATTTTGTAGCCGCAGAGCTGGTCGGTCCAAAATACCGTGTGGTTACAAGTGCGACTTTGTCCTCAATCTTCGCAACAGGGCAAGTAGTGCTTGGTGCTGTAGCTTGGCTGGTTCAACCTTGGCGTTACATGATCATGGCTCTTCATATCCCTGGCTTCCTGGTGATAAGTTACTACGCTATTCTACCGGAGAGTGTTCGTTGGTTACTGTCTAAACGAAAGTACGTTGAAGCGACGAAGGTGTTGGAAACAGTGGCTAGGTTGAATAAGACGCAAATAAGTGATAAATCTTTGGAAGCATTGATAAATAATTCGAAACACTCAAAGCCTCATTTAAAGGTACTTACTTATATAGCTACGCATATATCTTTCATATTTTGTCATTCCAGTACATACATTACCTGTTTCTACTGCATCTGGTGTTAGGTGTCAGTCATTTACAGCTTATCTATCGTTTAAAAAACAGTAACTCCACAAAGAAGATCGATAAAGTGCTCAAAAACTGAGTAATATTTTGAACAAAATTATTTATAATATTATAACGTTTAGCGTATAGCATTGTTGGCAATTAAAATAAATAATAATACACAACAATAACAAAGAATCTAAAGGTATTGTGAACTACGTAACAAAGTACATAAGAAGATAATTTTTCTAGCAATATTGCTTTAATTTGTTTTCATTTTGAATTGAACGGGTACAATTTCTTGTATATATATAGCCGAGATGGAGTAGTGGTTAGAACGCGTGAATCTTAACCGATGATCGTATGTTAAAACCCAGGCAAACACCACTGAATTTTCATGTGCTTAATTTGTGTTTATAATTCATCTCGTGCTTGACGGTGAAGGAAAACATCGCGAGGAAACCTGCATGTGTCTTATTTTATTGAAATTCAGCCACATATGCATTCTACCAACCCGCATTGGAGCAGCGTGGTGGAATAAGCTCTAAACCTTCTCTTCAAAAGGGAGATGAGACCTTAGCCCAGAAGTGGGACATTAACAGGCTGTTACAGTTACAGTTACAATTTCTAGTGTATAAATAACAATTTATAAATCAAGGCTTTCTTCAAATCGCTTTTTTATCAATGTAATCATTTATATGTAGATTACACCAATCTATTAATTCATTAAGATAATAACCGTTTAACGTATTTTATGCATAATTTTTATTAAATTCCGCCGCAGCTAAACTCACGTGAATTTCAAAAAAAAGGATAAAACTATATTAGATATAAAAAAATATTTTTTAGAAAATCAAATACTCGTACATAAAAAATATTGTGTCATTTTATTTGTTAAAAATTAAAACTCTTATTGTATTAACTAAAGGTTTAAATGCTTAAATTGTTTTAGGCTTTTCAACATGGCTCAGTGGTTATAGTACGTGGAACTTAACCGAAGACTGCGGGTTCAAACCAGTCAAGCACCATTGAGTTTCCTTGTGCCTTATTTGTGTTTATAATGTAATAAGATCCAAACGACATTAACAGGATGATGTTTATTTCAACTCAGATTTTTTATATACAAAATCAATATAAGCAGTTGTTTTGCAGGATAACAGATTCACTATATTCCCTGTTTTAGTAGACATGCTGGGAGCCCTTCAATTTAACCTTAGAAAGTAACATAAAAGTATCTAAACTAATTAGGAAAACTAAAAGATCCAAGAGCTGACTTGGAGTAAGCATTTTGTAAATTATTTGAGAATTTGAATGAATATTACATTTTTAGGAAGGGAATAGAAGCCTAACGGCGTCGATCGTGCGCTCTCCGGTGTTGCTCCGGCGAGTGTGCACCACGCCCGTCTGGTGGATTACTACTGTATTCGTGTATTACGGACTGTCCATCGATTCGACGAGTCTCTCGGACACAATATATTTGAATTACATTTTGACCTGTGCTATTGAAATTCCGGGTTTCTTCACTGCAGTTCTGGTACTCGACAGGGTTGGTAGAAGAGCAACTCTATCGTCCGGGTTTTTCTTTAGTGCTGTATGTAACATTGTTTTCGTCTTCATTCCCAATGGTAAGTTTTATTTATAATTGACGGAAAATATTCCAGTGTTTGAAAATCTATTTTTGTATTATTGGTATAAATTATCTTTATATATCAACCTTAGTCGGTGCAAAAATATCCATGTTACTACGTAACTATTTTCAAACCAACGGTATTGTTATTTTGTTATATTAATTTTATAGAAACTCTTTCAAAAGATTTTGGCTGGATCAATTTTGCATAACTACGTCGAAACTCAAAATATATAATATCAAGAATTCATAACTTAATTATTGAATATTGAAAAAAAAAACATAATTATAATTAGATCATTTTAAAATTTTAAGACTTCATTGCACAATTTCAAATAAAGTAATTGTATTTTTCAGATTTGTCTGTTCTCCGACTCATTATTTACCTGTTAGGGAAATTTGGTATTTCAATGGTGATGACGTCATTGTACTTATATACATCAGAACTGTACCCAACTGAGTTCCGTCACAGTCTGCTCGCCTTCTCCTCCATGATTGGGCGAATCGGATCTATTACGGCTCCTCTGACTCCAGTACTTGTAAGTATTCAATTTATTAAGTATTCTTTAAGTAGCATCGATTAAATTTCCCATTGTTGGACGAAGGCCTCCTCTCTCTAAAGGAAAAATAACTAAATCCACCACTCTGTTCTATACTGGGGTGGTGGACGTACAATAGTATATAATAGTAATAATATAAAACCAAAACAAAATAAATTAAGTACAAACAAAACACATGAAAACACACAGAACGTGGTGCCCCGATTTGAATCCGCGATCTTGAGCTAAGATGCCAATGCCTGTCCACTGGGACATATCGGTTTCAATTTCATCACTGTGTAGCTATTAATATATATCTTAAGTGTTACATTCATACTATAATTGTAATGAATTGATTAATTACAAATGAACTATTGTAAGACACATATTAGTTAGTTAGCACACACCAAATTACCAACTCCCTACTAGAGCAGTCACTCGAAAAAGGAGTAAAAATAAACAAACCTTGGATTTATATATCCCATGAGATTTGTTAATAGATCTGAAATATTATGCACTACAAGAAATTTTTGATTAATATATCTTAATTTAGGTTAGATTAGATCACGGTAGCATGCGAAAGCGATCCCGTGGCGCTTCTTGTTAAGACGGAAAGGGTACCGCTGGTTTTTTAGTGGTTATTCCGATGTTCGGGGCGCACTCGGCGCCTTGGACACCGTCGAGCCCCACATACCCCCCCCCCTCCTACTGTTCACTTGTAAAACAAAAAGGTTAGATTAGATACTTACCATTTTATTTTTATTACCAAGTTTCAATAACAACTTCGACGACATTTAAAACGCCATTATTCGCGACTGTTTATTTGTCTTTACTCCTCTTGTGGTTGGAGTACGCTAAAAAAGAATATCTTGAAGAGATAATTTGTAAAATATTATTCCTCAAAAACTAAAATAACCACAAATAATATAAACAATATTATAGAACTTTTAAGGTTAGCAACAAATAAAAAAACATTATTATATCACATCAATATGATAATAAAAAAATATTTCCCTTCGTTAAAATATGAAAAGATAACTAATTTAATACATCACTTGCGCTTATCATACAAGAACACTCACTCGATATTTTTTAAGTAGATTTTTTTTAAATGACTTCAATCATCGATTAACAAAAATATGATATGATGATTTCTATCATTTATTATAAAACAAATAATCTCACTCACTTTAATATCAGGCGGAAGCGTTCCCTTAGTGTGATGTCCTCTTGACTACGGTACGGTGTCCCTTTTCAACTGATAGTAGACAACTGTACAAAGGATGGTACAGTTCACTCCCTATACTATCATTTTCATAATCCGAATTGACGGAGAGTTCTGGCGCAGATTTCCTCAAGGTGTGTTATGTTAATGACATCAATGAACGAAACGTAAAAGTCAGTCGGGTAGTTACTGAAATAATAACAACCCGCACAAAATATCCAAAGGCAAAAAATTTTTCTCAATAAGGACACGTTAACTGTGATTGTCAAAAATTTACCACCGAAAAGAAGAACCAGCGAAAAATCAGATAATATTTTATTAAATCAGTTTCAAAATACATTGTACATTTTCATTTGCCAGCGTCGCATCTTCCGCAGGTCGGTTATTATTAATTTTTGCAATTGTTGAATAGAGTAAAGTAGTAGATATAGATTTTTTTTTCGTTGAATAAATTTAATTGCAACGATCTGATATTATGTGTGTATGTTTTTTTTACATACATATGTAATAAATATTTTATATCTTTACCTGTAATTAAAAAAATGTCATTAGGACTATAAATAATTTATTATTAGATATTATTATTTGTTATGTTTTTTATGTTAATTATAGGCACATAAAAAGTTTTAAAAATAGTAGCCTTTTATTTTACAAAATATTCAATAATAACAGAAGTTCTGGAGTTATAACGTTCCGGAAACGGTGTTCATATCCAAATAGCCTTGCCTTGCCTTGGCTGATACCGACTAAAATTATAACTGATTAAGTATTGTTAATATTAATATTGAATTATATGTCCATTTAGGTAGGAAAGTTTTCGGAAATAGGTTTTCTTCTTTTCTTTTCATGTGTTTCAAATGTTATTTAATATTTAATTTCTTAGTTTTAAATATATATATATTATAAAAAATGATATATATACATTTAATGTTAATATTATAGAATCCTATATAAAATTTAATCTTTAACTAATTTTAAGATTCAAAATGAACGTTAATATCGCTTTCTAGATGGAATACTGGCATGGTATACCCTCGTTGATGTTTGGAGGAATGGGAATCCTCTCAGGTATTCTGGTGCTCACGCAGCCTGAAACATTAGGGACCAAGATGCCGGACACCTTGGCTGAGGCAGAAGCGCTTGGAAGAACAGACCGCTCTCAAAGAACTTGTTAATTTTACCAAGACCAGCTGGATCTACCAAATTTTTAAGCAATATATTTACATTCATTTGAGTATTGAGATCTAACACCTATTTTATATGAAGTCGACGTCTTTGACGTGTGCTTTGTTAACCATGTATTTGTTTAGCTCGAATATATTTTATACTTAAAATATAATGATATCATTAGTTAATGTATTAAGTTATTGTAAATGTGTATTACATACATAAATATGTACTTGTAAGGCATAAGCATCATAATTTTCATTATTAATTACGGTATATTGTTTCTAAAATTAAAACTAAGTAAAATCCATTTGAAACAATGGCAAAAAGCTCACGCAAATTATTTCCAACGCGACGTCAGCAAACTTATTATTTTTGCATTGTTTAACCAAAGCTAAAACAAGTTATTTATATAAATCAGTATTTACCAAGACCATTACATAATAATTATTATGATAACCACACCGCCGTATCTCTACGTTGTGGATTTAAATGATTCAATGATATGGCTTCAATGATTTATGGAATATACCGAACATTCTTAAGGCCTGCCGGGATGATGATGTGGTCCTGAACGACATCGGCCACGGCAGCTAACTCAGTGGATCAACGAGACAGATACAACACCTGTCGTATACCTGAAAGTTTTCATCATCTTATGTCACGCTTGGCTGTGGTCCGCATTTTAGGTGTAACTCCTTCGAAACAGGAGAAACGTTAAATGTTAAGAAATAATAATATGAAGATACATATCATTAATTATAATAGCAACATTGTAGATCGATCTTCTCGTATTATTTAAGTTAATAATTATTTACTGTTGGATTACGTACGACGTCAATTTATATTGTATTTATTGATAATTCTTATCGTTGCATAAATCTTCTGCAAAGAGATGAACAGAACATAGCACATCTCGTAAGAGAATTATAATATGCAGGAGACACTCCTTCATTTTAATACAATTGCTTATAATAAAACGTACACTATTTTGTGCGATGTGGAGATATCCTTAATTTTTAATTACATTTTAGTGACAACCAGTCGTTTATCGTGTAATGTTTATAAATATCATATATTGTCTTATCAATCTACGCAGTCAAAAACTGTGACTTTTGATTAATAGATCAATCATTGGTAATTATTTTTATCAAGTTCTTAGATAAAAACACATCCATTGATTTCTTTCAAAAGCGTTTAAGGACATTATTGTCACTAGTCCGGGACAGACGGTCCTACTTGCAGTACAAGTCCCAAAACGGAGACCAAAACAATTGATTCTTAAAATGACGGACACAAAGACGGAGAGTATCACAAATGGATTGGAGGCAAATGTGGCTGAGAAACCAGTAGACTTAGATGATGTGCTTACTAATGAACTGGGACAATTTGGACGATTTCAGCTCAGGAACATGCTCTTGGTAGCGGTGCCACTTATCATGTCGGCATTTATGAGTGAATTCATTTTTTCAGCAGCTGCAATTCCACACAGGTAATAATAATTTCCAAAAGAACAAAATAAATTTGTACCTTGATTTGATTTATTTCTTAGGATAATATAAAATTAAATTCAAATTGATAAAATAAGTTTCAATTTCATCAGATTATTATTATTATTAAATATTTGCTTCCAACAAGATCAACTCTTTGTATCTATGTTATATTGTACGATATACTTAATAATAAGTTTCGCAGATGTCGGATACCGGAGTGTGGTGAAAAAAGCAATTTAGAAGATTTTGAACCTGAATGGATTTTAAACGCAGTTCCTGAAACAAGCACAGGATTCGACAGTTGTCAAAGATTCACTCCACACGGTCTGAGTATCAATGGTACCTTGGACCATTGTCCTGCTCATCTCTTCAATCAATCCTCTACAGTGGGTTGTGATGGATTTGTTTATGCTAGAGACAATTCAGTTGTATACGATGTACGTAACGATAATTTTTAATACAAATTCTGTAAAAGCGATATTCCCTGTTTTCATGTTTATTATGTCGTTGCAGTTCGATTTAGGGTGCCAGGAATGGCTTCGAGCATTGGCAGGAACTTTAAACAGTGTGGGAACACTATTGGTACTACCTATTACTGGCTACATCTCAGATCGCTTTGGCCGCCGCATTGCTCTCGTCATAAGCGTGTTAAATCTGGCTACTATCGGAGTTATTAGAGCATTTTCTGTTAATTATACAATGTATATGATATTACAAATTGTCCAAACAACATTAGGAGCTGGGACATTCAGTTCTGCTTATATATTTGGTATGAGATTCTTGTTATAACGAGACATTGTATATAAATAAAATGTTAATAAATATAACTGATTGTGAAGTTAATTTTGTATGTTTCAGCTGCTGAACTCGTCGGCCCGAAATACCGCGTGTTAGCAAGTGCGACATCAACATCGATGTTTGCGGTGGGCCAAGTTGTAATGGGCGGTGTGGCTTGGCTGGTCCAACCTTGGCGATACATGATCTTAGCCTTACATGTTCCGTGTTTCCTGATAATAAGTTACTACTGGATACTCAGCGAGAGTGTGAGGTGGCTCCTTTCAAAGAAGAAGTTTGAAGAAGCTAGAGTGGTGTTAGAAAAGGTTGCCAGAGTTAATAGAAAAGAAATAAGCGAGAAGTCGATGGCGGGACTTATGAATCCACCTCAAGCGGCCCTTCCGGAAGGTGTAAAAGAAGTGAGTTTTTAATAGTCTAAGCAATTCCTATTTTTTATTTACACTGACGTTTCCTCTAAGCAACTAATTATACACATTTTATTAATAAATAACAATTTAAAGACAGCTCAAAAGTATTTCTTCAATACAGGAAGAAAAACCAAACCTTATCAAAAGTATAATCCGTTCGCCAACATTACTGAGACGAGTGTGTACCACGCCCATCTGGTGGATCACTACCACATTCGTCTACTACGGACTCTCTATCAATTCCACCAGTCTCTCTGATACTATATACTTAAACTACATACTGACCTGCGCCATTGAAATTCCTGGATTCTACACCGCTGTTTTGATCCTGGACAGAATTGGCAGAAAAGCGACTTTGTCAATTGCGTACTTCTTCAGTTCAGCTTGTAACATTGCTTTTGTGTTTATTCCTACCGGTGAGTACTTACATTTTAATCGCTCCCCAAATTTTTTTAAGATATTTAATTATTTTTACAAATGACATGGCATATAAATATTTAGGCATATAACAAATATTTTAGTCAGAAATATTTTTGTGTAAAATATTCAGTATATTTTTTATCTTTAATTTATTATGTATTTTATATATTGTTTATATATTTATGTTTTATAACTATACTAGTACTAAGTATTTTCGTTCATCGAATGTACGTAATTTATTGAAATATTAAAAATTGGTATTTTTTTTTATAACATAGGAAGGTGGACGAGCATATGGGCCACCTGATGGTAAGTGGTCACCAAACGCCCTTAGACATTGGCATTGTAAGAAATGTCAACCATCGCTTATAGCCAATGCGCCACCAACCTTGGGATATAAGATTTTATGTCCCTTGTGCCTGTAATTACACTGGCTCACTCACCCTTCAAACCGGAACACAACAATATCAAGTATTGCTGTTTTGCGGTAGAATATCTGATGAGTGGGTGGTACCTACCCAGACGAGCTTGCACAAAGCCCTACCACCAGTAAAAGTTGTTTTAAGTTTGGAAATATATTTTTTTAATGTTATAAAGTATTTTTAGATTACTACGCTGTACGTTTAGTTATATTTTTACTGGGCAAGTTCGGCATATCGACTGTGATGACGTCTGTGTATCTTTACACATCTGAACTTTACCCGACGGAGTTCCGGCACACTCTGCTCGCGTTCTCATCCATGGTCGGCAGAATTGGATCTATTACAGCGCCTCTCACACCTGTGCTTGTAAGTCTCATTATAATCAAATACCGTATATAACATTGACCTTATAAGCGATTAGTGTAAAATTATTGTCATATTACGATATAGCACTTAAGCTTTTAAAATCTTTCGGTTTTTATCAGTGGAGTATTTTAATTCTAGATGGATTACTGGCACGGCATCCCGTCGGTTTTGTTCGGAGGTATGGGTATCCTGTCCGGTCTTCTCGTCTTGACGCAGCCTGAGACGCTCGGCACCAAAATGCCTAATACCCTAGCAGAAGCAGAGGCTCTTGGTAAAACGGAGTCGAACTTACAAAACGCAAGATAATCCAATCGCCATAACCTTAATTTTAATGATCTTTCTTAGCATATCTCATTAATGAAGTATATTACAAAATATATTTTTACCTTAATATAATTAATAATAGTATTAAGAAACGCAAATATAAATATATAGTAAAATATATGCAATTAAAGTGATTGTTACTTATGATTGATGATTTTTTTTAATGAATTCAAAAATGTGATTAAGATGATTAGGTAAGTGATAAGGTGATTACTTTTGGATATGTGATAGATATTGGAAAATTCTGTCTCTAACATTTTAAATGTAACCATAGCGCATCTTTCATAACGAAACAGCAAAACCAAGCTTTGTTGGCAGAATATGTAGCGGATGAAACGTCGAGCTTTCTAGAATCTGTCGTGATGATGGCAAAAGACCTCACGGACCGACACTGGTTCCCTGGTAACGGAGACGGACCCTGATGTTGGGCACTATATGTGTTGATTTACGACGTCTCATATGAGGGAATCAATCTTAAGCAAAAATAGTGCAAAGAAACTGAAGCGAAAAACGACGCATTATTTGTCTAATTAAATATTTTGTATTAATGTCGTTGCGTTTACAAATTTGGCCTTTGGAATTGTATTGCAAACACTTTTAATTAAATATGACACCCCGTCTTTTTGCCTCCACTGTTGACAGGAGAGCGAGCCTATTTTTAGCCTGGGAAATATTGCTAATATTCTTGGAACCATTTCATGCAGTATTGATTTATACAGTAGCTAATTTGAATATTGATTTGCAAATATTCTGTCTTTAATGTAAGTATTTCAAAAGTTAGTCACTTAATTACCTCTGTCATCGTCAAGTGATAATGTTTTCTAAAAACAATATACACTGCCGTTGAATTATCTTATCTATTTTATAATTATAAAAGTATTTTAATATCGGCTAACGAAAGAAATTTTGACAGTTGTGCCAGTATAGAAGGATTATATAGTGATCATAAAAATACATAAGCCTATATAATTACAATGTTACGTAAAATAAAAAATTGAATACCACCTATATGGATTATAATTGAGTTAACTGTAACTGTATAATATCATATCATACTAACATTGGTGTAAATATATAAAATTAACAAAAGAACATTAAAAAAAAATCAAACTTTATTAATGCTTACAGAACAATTTTGATATTTTTTTACAAATTTATGCATATAGTTAAATAATTACGGAATCTTGTCAGCACACTCAACTGTTGTTTTTATATTATATAATACTAGGATACTTTTTAATCCGTTGATTTGCCAGGAAAAATAAAAATACTTATTTATGCTAAAAGCCATGTAAACTGTCCTGCCAGGCGCCCTGGCCGTTACATACATTGACGTTAGTTTAATTATTTTGTACACAATTATAACATAAACAGTAAAAACTTACCATTATCTTAATAAATAAATTTATTAAATAAAATTATACTTCTTGTTATCATGGTTAAGCAAAATAACACTACTGTTTACAGATCTTCGTAGTTCACAGTCTTTCTCTTAAAATAGGCGGATTGAAACTCACTATACTTTTAGAAAAGTAGTTTTCAGGCATTGCTTACATCACGATTGGTGTCATTCGGGGCGTTAATGCGCTCAGCGTCACAGATGCTCTCAGGCAGCGCCATGCGACTTGTGTCTGGCAATAAGAGTGCCAGCAGCGCTGTGCCCAGCGCTGCTAATGAAAATACCACGCTAGGCATACCTGACATAAACTGTTCCTGGGAAAACAAATCATCTTAATAACTATTTTTAGATTTTTTATCAAATAATCGAACTGTATTAAATGTGTTACAGAAAGTTGCAAGTAAACTGTATAAGAGTTAAAAATACAATTAAATATAATTTAAGTCGTACAATAAAAATCGCAGGAAAAATACTTTTAGTACTTACTAATAACGGTGTTTGTGGAGCTATCACAGAGCCAAGCCGGCCGACAGTGGTAACGATATTTGTCAGAGAGTTACGGGACGTAGTTGGAAATAACTCCATCGCCACTACTTGTAATGAGAAAATACCGTAGCTACTGCACATCTTACCCGCCATGTACAAAATCACAGAAGCCCACCAGATAGCTGTCGAAAATTAAAATAAGTTTGTCTTACACATTGTTTTTGAAAAACATAAAAATAGATTGACATTAACTGATGATGATCTTCCAATTGTTTCGGCTATAACCACCATTCTCGAGAGAGACTAGACAAGACTCGATGCGATGGCCAACAGACAGACCGGTGAGTCAGTAAAATAAATTTTAAGTACGTTGGGTTATTTAAAATTTTGTTTATAATCGAATTATACATAAGATATGCAGCATTAAATGAAATATAAAATAACTCACATTGAGGCACAAAAGCGGACGCCATAAAGAACATGGAACACAAACAGTATGCAACACAAATGGGTATTTTTCTACCAAACTTTGTTAATGTTAAGGCTGTAATAATTCTCGTTGGTACCGACACTAGCATCATGGCAGAAAAGTTAAGATATTTGCTGCCTGAAATGGTGGTTGAGTTGATCATGGCTCCACTATACACAAACATGCACCAAAACAAGCAAGCTGCCATAATTGCCATTCGGACGAGAATAGTTTTTGATCGAAGGACCGATGAGATTTGCAGATTTTCTGATGGAGATGACTGCTCAACCTAAAATCATTATATTATTTAGTCATCTTGTAAATAAATAGTAAAAATTGGCTTTGGATAAACGTATGGTAGTTATAAGGAACAAAAACAACGATAAAAGCACAACACGTGCACACACAAACTTTAAAATTAGCAACTCTTACCTCGTCTGCTTTACTTTTCTCTTCTGTTATCTTTGTTAGCATTTCCTTAGCCTTATTAGAAAGTGTAATATTATTGATTTTCGCTACTTTATTAAGCACGCGGACTGCTTCGTCCTTTCTGTTATGAGCTAAAAGCCATCTTACTCCTTCGTCGACGAGAAATATGTAGAACACCTGGATTTAATTCAACGAATGAAAATGTATGTCATTTATTTACATATATTACGTATATCATTATTTTACGTTTTAGTGTATAACATTCATAAAATTAATATGTAATATGTATACATTACCACAATTAAAAGCGGTGCATAAATGGCGCGCATCATATGTCTCCAGTAAGGAATTTTCCACGCGATGAGTCCGAAGAATGCTCCACCCAGACTAGATAAAATGTCCGATATACAAGAAAACGCTACCCTGCTATTCTGACTTACTGACTCTAGAGCTGCAAAGTTAATAAGATATTTTAAGAATATATAAAACGCGAGACAATTTTTTTTTAATTCTTAGATCTCGGCTATAAAGGCAATCACTATTGAGTATTCGTAAGCGTAATAAGTGTTCTTTATCTCTTCAGTGCTTGAATGTAAAGAAAAATATCGTGAAAAAATCTGCATATGTTGGATGAATTAGCTATGTATGTAGTAACTTGATTATTGTCGGCACGAAGTGATCTTAAAATCTTGAAAAAAAAAATATACACAACAAACTCACATAAAACCATCGAAGCGTTGCCATATCCCAGTGCGGTTTCCAGGAACTCCAGCACGAGGAGGGTCCAGTAATCAAAGGCGAAAGACTTGAGTAGACCCGCAACGCCGACCATTAGTGGCGTGCCAACTATTATCACTTTCCTGCCATATCTAAAGCCAAAAAGTATGAATCGTTCACTCTCATGGTGATATTTTTTTTACATGATCTAATAACGTATGTAGACTATTAATTGGTATCGATATCTTATCACAAAAATCGTATGGAAGCAGTACAATATACATAAGATAATTTTGTTTTTGTTGTTTATATTATAAAAAAAAATCTCCAGATTTGCTGAAGTATTATATACTATATTAAATAAAAACTGCGTGTTTGTGTTAAAGTGGCACAGCCGCATAGGATCTCAGCTCAGTGGCCAGCTCAAGCTGCACGCTTTTCACGACGCGTTGACTCGAGATGGCTTTACATATATAGTTATTTTATCTGCTGAAGCATCATAATCTAAGCACCTTGAATTTTAGGTATCAATGGTAAAATAAATGTTACCTGTCTGATATAAATCCCGAAACTATGAAGGAAAAAACTAGTCCCAGATTGTGCACGGTTCCAATCAAAGTCCTCTTCCACGGCTGGCAGCCCAAATCAAACTGAAATCATTATATTTATTGGTGCTGTGAATCTTACTTCTGGCTATAACATAGCTATTTCCAATTCCTGACCTTAGAAAAGTAAAGATAAACAAACAACTTTGACATTGAATTGATACGATATCATTGGTCGAGATCTTAAATAATAATTATATTATCAATATGTATTCGTCAAAAAAATGTGTTTTGAATGTCGCGGAAGTAGTTATCGGAGTTTTGGAAGTAAAATTAAAGTGGAAAAAATGACAAAACAAAAGTTGGATGTATGGAGTAGTTTGTACTATAAATAAAGATATATTAAGTTATTGAAGTTACGGGCACACTTGCGTGAGTGGAGAAGAGGCCTTTATTTTTTTTAACGCTGGAAAAACGCGTTTCGCGTTTCCCCAATGGGAACAGTGAAAGTATGTGGGGCTCGCTAGTGCCCGGGTCGCCGAGAGCGATTTTCCTATGTTTGAATTGCATGTTAAATGAAAAACAACACTAAATAACAGTTTGAATCAGTACGAAACTTTTCGCTTTGAATTCACTTCCATAATAGTTTTGTAAGTAAGGAAATAATCTGGAGGTTCACATGATCCTCCCGTTTTCTAAAACAAAATCTCTTCAAAAAAGGATCTATTTTCGACGCAAGTGTTAATTTTATTACAATTAAAGTTTTATCGCCGAACTCGAGGTGATTTGTATAGATTAATTTTATGCGTTTATCCTATCGTTCGACTAAATTGAATAATTGATTAAATATTTAAAATAATAAGGAGCACGAAAGTACTCCTACAACAGTAAGTGTAGCCGTTCCGGGAAAATACGTTTTCGTGATTAAATATAACCACATGTCACGAACAACAATAGCGTTGATATAACATGTAGATACGACTCGTAGATTGCGCGCTCACACGACCGTTCAATAGTGTTTGTTTACGAGTTCCGGTTTTATTAGGTTGGTCCCACTTTATTAATTTCCCACTTTATTGTATCTAAAATATTCGCGAAGCAACTTAATCTATTTAATTATTAAAAATCTACGGTTCATTAATAATTTTATTTGAAAGTATTCGTTAATTAATTCGTCGAAAAACAAATTCGTCCGACGTAATAAAAATGTTGTGCAGTACAAACATTAATTAAGGGTATTAAGAGTACACGTAATTATTATTAGCTAGTCTTGGAGATTGACTTAGATTGATAATTACAAAGTTAAATTAATATACGATGGATACCTCAGCGACGATACTGTTGTAATTCTCATAAAGCACGTCATCGCACTCGACAGTGTGATTGCTCTCAAACGTCCACGAGTCGCAGGAGGTGAAGTTTGGCGGTGCAGCGAGCACGGGTCGACGACACGTAGCATTGGATGTCGCGAAATTAGCCCATGACGCGTTGAGACTCAGAATTGACATCTCGCATTCTGGTATACGACATCTGAAATGTTTTTTTTTTATATGAAATACGTAGGCTGACTGGCAAATGGCACCGCAATGGTATAGTAAGTTGTCATCATTTCCCATAGACTGTAAGAAATATTAAACGTTCCTTGTATCGTCAATGACCCCCAAACTTGGGAACTAAGACGTTATATCTCTTGTGCTTGTAGTTCACCGGCTCACTCTCCCTTCAAACCGTAACACAGTAATATTAAGTATTGCTGTTTGGATGTAGAATATGTGATTAATGGGTGGTACCCACCTAATGGGCTTGCACGAATCCGTACCATAAAGTGATTCTAGTTGTAGTTTTACTGGCTCACTCAACCTTCAAACCGAAACACAACAATAAAAGGTATTGTTGTTTGGCGATTGAATATAAAGGCTTGAGTAAAATATGGCTAATGGAATTCAATAGTGGATCTGTTACTTTATTGGACAATACTGGGGATTGATTGCCAACATCAAATCTACGTCAAACACTACATTTTGTTGATAATAAAATAAAAATGAAGTATTGTAATCGATTAATTATTTTTGGGGCACATTAATATAATTATCATGTATACATATTCTATGATTCAATTTAAAAAAACGAATACATAATTGTTGAACATAAAAAACTCAACCAAATTATAATTCAAATTTATTAATATATATATATTACTGACGCGTACCTATCTATCACTTTGTACAGATATTATATCATTCAATTGAGTTCTTAGCTTTATAAAATATTCTCCATTTGTAATGGTTCATTGTATTGTTATTTCACTTCAATCTTTTAAATGGAACTGATATAAAATTCTATTGAAAAATTTAGACAAACGGATGGAGTTAAGTAAGCAAGTAAGCGAAAATGGTAATCCGCCATCTTGCATGACGTCCATTTTGAACAATATAACGATATTAGTGACATTTTGCTTTGTTACCAGCAACAAAAATGTCTGCGAAATTTTAACAATGAATTGAATGATCGAAATCGTCGATCAAATTTATCTGCGTAATTTAAACCATTACTTTCTTAGACATAACAAGTTATATTCTAACCTGTACATAGTGTACCATGAGGAAATATTGATAACCACTGTGTTTACACTATACTGACTAATATTGTCCCTTGTGCCTGTAGTTACATTGGCTTACTTACCTTTTCACACACACACAAAACAAAGTATTGCTGATTGGTGGTGGAATATGTGATTACCTGTGATAAGATGTGACTGTCTTACAATATTATTTTAAACACAATTATTTAAGATGCTCATATAAATGAGGAGAATTGACTTTTGCTATGTGTTAGGTTGGGGGGGGGACATAGAATAATACAACAATCGAGTTTAAAACAGTTTACAATGTAAATGCTATAGGTGATTTAATTACCGCAACAAGGTATTTATTGCTCATAATTATTATTCTGCACTCATAATGAAACTGATTACACTTTCGTTTATCGTTTTATCATAAAATTAATTAAGTTTTCTTACACGTGTATTTTAAATCTTTCTAAATTCAAAATATATATTAGTTGCTCGTAAAATATTAACTGAATTACCGACAGTAAAATATTCAATAAAATTATTGTTTCTCTCGTTTTGCACTTTAAACAGGATTAGTTAATTTAAATAATACACATACTAATATTTTGTACATATGAACACCATCGATGAATGTCATTGGTTCGTTTTATGTACCAAATATTTCGCAAGGAAACTTAATTTAAAATATTACACCCATGACAATAAATTATTACTAAAGTATATAGAGAATTTTATTAACTGACACTTTAATTAAGCGTTACCCGCTTATAAAGCCTAAGATCACAATGTCCTTTGTTCAAAACTGAGGTCCGGCCAAAAGAAATTATTGAAGGTTTTTTTCCAACAATTGATCAGTAGTTGCCCAGAGATACTTAGTAGTATAACACTTCAGTGCCTCAAAATACATTTATATCAGTAAAAGCGTTGGTCCCGTGTCTGAAATTGTTCAAATCGAACTTTGAATGAGATTCAAAGTTCGATTATATATAGTCATTGAACTATTAATACTAGTTAATTTTTACAGCTTTCTTTAATACGTTTTTATTTTGTTGTTAATGAAAATAGGGATTCTATAAAAGCCGATAATATTTTTAATATTTTTTCTCAAGAGGATAGATGGCCCGTGCCCAGTAGTGAAACGAGTAAAGGCTGTTTTTGTACAGGTGTTCTGGTTGTTAGTGATGATCTAGACTTTACATAAAACGCTACCTGAAAGGAACCTCGGCTGCTGTAAACACGTAATTGAAATTGCACATGTTAAGGAATGAGTCCCGGAAGGCAAGCAGCAGCAACAGGAACAGCTGGTACTTGCCGAAGCTGCCCAGCTCACTCAGGATACCGTCCAGGTTGAACTGGCCGTCGTGCTCGTCCGCAATATTTGATTGGGCTGACATCTGAAATATTATATAGTTTTACAAAACAACTCGCTTGTTTAAATGAAAATATACAATGATAATCACCATACTTTATTATTTTATTTATTCAAAATCTACAAAGTAAATACTTCAGTATCTCGTTCTTATTGTTGGAACCATTATTCCTGAAATGAAAAATAAAGTTAATTGTTACTTATTTAGTTTATGATATTTACATTTATACTAATATTATAGTTGGGAAGTGGCTATGTCTGTCTATTGCACGTTCACGGCTAAACCATTGCACCGATTTTGATTTAGTAAAAATCATTTTAATATTATTGTAAAATGTCTCCTCTATAATTAATAAATAAGCATCATTTTAATATTGACTGTTATCAGAAATAGATAGTGTATTGTCATAATTAAATGTTTTTAGTTACGTTGAGGCCAGACCATTATTATGTAGAGATTAACATTAAAAATACATAAAGAAAGTAAAGTAACAGCCTGTTAATGTCCCACTGCTGGGCTAAGGCCTCCTCTCCCTTTTGAGGAGTAGGTTTGGAGCATATTCCAATACAATTAAAAAAATACATAGCGATTAAATTTATGATCGCGTTATTGAATTCGATTCCGATTATCCTGGCGAAAAAATGATCGCAGTCTACGAGACAGGGGGAGGCAATACCCATGTATTTTTTAAATAATAATTAAATTTGTTTTTTTATACCAATAATGTCCAAGAAGTGCCTCGTGTAGGCAAAAAATAATTTACATTATTATCCGAATACATAACGCGATGAAATGCAAATTATTTTAATAGTGCGCCTGTGGCGTGAATGCTCGACAACAATGATAAATTTTTGTGGAAAAAAAACGTCAATCTAAGCGAGTGCTAAGTGTAAACTTCCGACAAGTCATTAGCTATTTAATTGTTAAATTGCAACTTAAAACTAATTCTCTCCACTACAAATACATTAAAATACCCTAATTATGTTAAATTGCAGATTTAGTACCTAAAACAAAATATGCAATCGTTTATTTTCAACACTAAAATTATAAATGAAAACGTTATGAAACTAGCTAAACCCGCGGCTTCTATTCGCATGGAATCCGTTTTGTGACAACAATTCTTATTAGGCTGCTTATCATAACGACAGGTTGAAAAAAATTATTTTTTTTATTTATTTATTAACAGAACAAAATTAGTAATATACAACATATTTCCTCAGACTTAAACCACGAAGATTTTTTTGTAAATGGAGATTATAGCATTTACCGCATGCGTACAGGGAGTATTGTTTTTTTTTTCATTAATTTTTTAGTAGGGCAACATTTTTTTTTTGGTGGTATGGTTCTGTGCTATCTCGTGTGGGTGTAGGTACCACCCACTCATCAGATATTCCACCGCTAAATAGCTACTTAGTATTGTAGTGTTCCGATTTGAAGGGTGAGTGAGCCAGCGTAACTACAGACACAAGGGACATAACATGTTAGTATCCAAAGTTGGTGGCGCATTGGCGATGTAAGCGATGATTAATATTTCTTACAATGCCAATGTCTATAAGCGGTGGTAACCACGTACTACCAGGTGGTCACTTATAAACTCTATAAAAAAATAATACACTAAATGCTTTATACATTAATGAGCACTATTAGCATATATTGCGAAGTGCCCACATAAATGGTTTTGACGTATTTAAATAAACCCTTATCATTGTATTTACAATTTGCTTTAGTACTAACGAAGAAATATTTTATTTGTTATAAGAGAGCTTCTTATAACAAATAAAATATTTCAAAAACTTGGAAGCAGAGATATTCTGAGTTGGAGACCGTTAGACTGCACCATCTGCAACGCAAGTCCGATGGCACGACACGCAACTCAGACATTTTAAAATAATGTAATTAATGTTATTAATGTGAAATTGCAACTTTAAAAAATGTTCGCTAACTGAAAACGTTGGGTTGCAACTTTGATAGAGAGAGAGAGAGAAGTATAATTTAGCAATCTTCTACAATCTACAGCCTTAACTGATAGTGGTCCATAGCTGGTTTATTGTAGGGGACAGACGTGGGTTCGCGTTACCGATATGCTAATGTTAATAGAATGAAATCGTTGAAAGTGCTAAAGTAAGTAAGTTATAGTAATTGAAGTATTGTGGAAATTAATGAGGACAATAATGATTAAAATCTATGTAAATACTAAGAGTATATTATACGAATAATATAAGTGTATTTTAACTTTTTTTTTTGTTAAATTAATCTGTATTAGTATTTTCTACCGAGTTTGCGACATACTGTGTATTTTGAATTTGAATAAAAAGCTATAAAATAAAAAGGGATAGAATTTTTACTTAGTGTGCCAATAGATATGGAAATTGAAAAAACAAATATATTACAAATATATAACAGTTTAAATTTTCACTCCTATCAGCAGTGGGAGTTTTTATAGTGAAAGACCCGCCCAGTGATGGAAAAGTTAAGTAATTAAAAATATTTTATAAAAAGAAAACAAATTTTAAAAAGTAGGTTTGGTGTTGTTGTTAACCAAAGCACGATAAGGCAAATCCATATTTAAATTTAGTTTTTCCGCGATTACGCGAGGAACTGATCGGTTATTGTAAATATTTACTCTTTTTGACCGTAATAAAAATGTATTTTTAAATTTAAATAATAGATTTATTTTGTAAATAATATTTTATTTACTAATATAAACATAATAATTTAATTACTTTCATTAGCTGATTTATTTGTTTTGAAACATCAATTATTACGAAAATGATATTATTTGAATGATATATAATAATGTAATAATTATCATTTTTTTTCTTTTTTAAAATAAAGGCACAAAGAAACGTACACGTGTCACTTGCAGTCGCTCGAAGTCAATCATTCAGTGACCTCGACGCGAATGAAATGCATTAAAATCAAACTGCTCATTATAGAATATTTCTACGAGTATGTAGAAATGAACAAATTTCACAAGCACTGTTTACAAAAAGATACGGTAATTTATATGCCTTATTTATATACAAATTTTGCTCTTTATGAAATAGGAAGCCAGTTTTGGAATTTTATTTTATAAACATCGCTATAGGCGTAAGACTGTAGTGAGAAAATGTTAAAAGTTAAAAATAAATCAAAATATTATTATATCAATATAATCTTTCAAAACAATTTCTGAATCGTCAAGCGTTTGGAATGTGGTTCGGAATGTGGATTCTACCGAAAGGAACCGATTGTAGAACACATTCAAAAATACAAATAAATTACATACAATTACTTAATTTTTACACGAGATCGAGCAATAACTTAACCTTTGCATTTTTAACAGATAAATAATCTGAAACAGAGTAATGGAAAGAGTATAATACTATCAAGAAATAATTTAATAAATAAACGAAGCCTTCCTAGCGGCAGCTCAAGTTTAGCCGAAAACGATTTAATAATTTATTGAGACGACTAAAACGACGGTTTTTATTTCTAGTAAAGTCTTTAAGAGATGATTAATATTCCTATATACCTGCTACTCCAAATAAGCGTCAAGCTTGTGCTACGAGTGGGTACGACACTAGTTTATGGGGTTATCAATTAAACAAGGTCAACGACACATATACACTTCTTAATACACTGAGATGGCCCTATGACATATACCAACACAAAACATATATATCTCGCAAAAGAATTAATATAAAATGGTTGGTACCACTAAAAGTGCTTATAATATAGTTTATATATAGACCGGCGCCGGAATATAAAATTATTTTAAAATACAATATACCTGTTTCAAATTATGACCATTTGCACACATTATTCCAATTAAAGAAGATCAACCGTTATAAGTGATTACATATAATACATTTCATTGTCTCGATAATATGGTAACATAATTTCAATCGCGTTCGCACCAAATATTTCACTTGAATTCGTAGCGACGTTCACTGAAATAAATTTCGTAACAATTTCGGTCTTTATAGTTCACAACTCGAACAATTACAGTTCGGCGTAACAGCTTATACAAGATGTGACTATTGTGTTACTAAATACTCCCAAACTAATACTTTCCCGCGGTACTGTTAATTTTATGCGTTATTTTATCTACAGTAGTTGTTTTATCATTTCCTCCCTCTTATACATTTTTTGTTAAATTAATCAATTATTTTATTAGATTGGTTCTGTATAAATTATATAACATGACTTACATTCCATTACATTGAAGCCGGGATGGTCCAGTGGTAAGAACGCGTGAATCTTAACCGATGATCGTGAGTTTAAACCCGGGCAACCGTAACAGCCTGTGAATGTCCCACTGCTGGGCTAAAGGCCTCCTCTCCTCTTTTTGAGGAGAAGGTTTGGAGCTTATTGCACCACGCTGCTCCAATGCGGGTTGGTAGAATAGAAGCAGCGTGGTGGAATAAGCTCCAAACCTTCTCCTCAAAAAGAGAAGAGGAGGCGTTTAGCCCAGCTGTGGGACATTCACAGGCTGTTTCGGACTTACATCGCAAATGCGCCACCGACCTTCGAAACTATGATGTTGTGTCCCTCGTGCCCGTAGTAACACTAGCTCTCTCATTCTTCTAACCGGAACAAAGCAATAATAAGTATAGCTGTTTGGCGGTAGAATATGTGATTAGTTTGTGGTAACTACACAGAGGGGCTTGCAAAAAGCCCTACCACCGCTTATACACAAAAATACTCGACGGCTTTTTATGGCCTGACCCTTCCTCTTACAACCCGGGTTCCTTCAAACGAGGCGTGAAGAGGCATCTTGCGGGCCGGCAAGGCGGGGATGGCTAGTACAGAACATTCTTCCCGACTGTACTGGGCGTCGTCGCGTTTGGACTCTACTACCACTTACCATCAGATTGAGTAGAGTGATTTGCCATCCCGACGCATATAAAAAAAAACTCCGTCGTCGACTTCAAGTACCGTCCTAATTGCCAAGTGATTTTGTTTTCATTATCGTAATGAACTAACGATACGATACGGTAACGCGTTAGACACTCAATTTCATACGTTGTTATCTTAGCTTCTGTAATAATCTTACGCTGAAACTTGTATGTATTTATGTACATAAACATGGTCATTTGAAATTGAAATATCACTTCAATAATTACGATATGTTCGGAAGTAAACAGTGAGTCTGCAAATCTCTCAAATTACTACTTATATTCTATTATATCGCAGTAATGGTAATGGGGCAATCAAGGGACGATCGTTTGTCCGCAATTGTAGAAAATTTATATTGAATACTAGTTTGATGTAGTGATCTTATAAGAGACTACAATACTCTATATCTAGGTCACAGGTTCAATGTTAAATTTCATCGCGATCGGTTTTGTGTTGTAGTGTGAAGGAGTAACAAACAGACAAGCCATATTAATCGATAAAAAAAAGATAATCATGCCTGGACTTATGGTTCGTTGATTTTTATACAGAACTACTCGTTCCGACTTCGTAAGGGTGAAATAAGATTTTTGTCTGCATTATCTGCATTTACCCCAAACCCCGATCGCAGTGCCACCTACCGCACCGTACCTACCGTCCTATCTAAGTCAACAATATCTAACCATTCAAACACACACAAAAGTCGCTTAGGAGGAGTTCAATGACATAGACTCGTTAAGAATAATTATAATATATCTAGTCGTATAAAATATTGAATTATAAACACAAGACAATTATTATCGAATTATAAAAACAGCCACAGTTAATAGCCACATGTTCTACACATGACCCGACCCGGTGTCATGTCACCTGAGTAAGTAGAATTTTAGTCATCGATCTCCTACAAAACCAAACAAGCTCATCTTACTGGACAAGCTCTAGAGGTCCAGTTGTCTTTTGTGTTGCAATTACAAATAGAATAACAAACGCTTAGAAAATGTTTCAAAATAATTTAATTAATTATTATATAAATATAAATTTATTATATATTTTTATAGGCCGTTCATGAGATAACAACAATACGAGTATACATAATAATCTTCACCGCAATATTATATACAATGTAAGCAATATTTACTGCGTTTATCAGTCTATTAGTGCAATAAATGTTAATTAAATAAAGTAAGGTGATGAGTAAACAAAGTAACCGAGAAGGTCGGAGTTCGTCGGGAGTGCAACCTGTGACCACGAGATAAGTATCCACGTGTAGCGTGAGCCGTACTCGGCCTCTGCCCTGATATTTGATGCTACTTAATGTATCAATTGTTGTATTTAAATGGTTGCAAACATGTGCAAATAATTTGTCTATGTAAATTACATACATTATAATTATACTAGTTCCGAAGTCAAATTCGGCCCCATTTTTAGATTTAAAACAAAATTTGTATAAACAAATTTTACCCCAATAGGGACTAGAGATTGACTGATTGACTGACTGACTAAATATTAACTATTCCACCCATAAGTAAAGTAGCGCCAACCATAGTGGTCGAGATAGACAGTTGTTATAATTTGTCATTTTTACCTTTTTATACGTATTCCTGGCATAGGTAAATTAAACTTTTCTTATTATAGTTATAATTTATTTTTGGAAAGTGGATTAAGCGGAACATCGTCCATAGACATTGGCACCGCAAGAATTACAAGCCATCAATACGTTGCCTCCCGTAGGATATACAAGTATGATTTTATATTCCATGTGCCTTTAATTACACTGCTATGTTTACTTACCCAAATCGGAACATTACTACGTAGTATTCGTGCTTGAATTTGGATTAATTGATAGCCCAGTGGTTAAAACATGTGAACATTTAGTTGAGATCGCGGGATCAAAATCGGACAGGACTCACAGAATTGTCATTTGCTTAATTTGAGTTTATATTCATCTCATGCTTGGCGCTGAGAGAAACCTTCGTGAGAAAACGTGTTGCAAAAATTTGTCACATCAATATCTGCCACATACATATATATATATATATATATATAAATATAAAGCCGAGATGGCCCAGTGGTGAGAACGCGTAAATCTTAACCGATGATCGTGGGTTCAAACCCGGACAAGCACCACTGAATTTTCATGTGCTTTACTTGTGACTATAATTCACCTCGTGCTTGACGGTGAAGGCAAACATCTTGAGGAAACCTGCATGTGTCTAATTTCACTAAAATTCTGCCACATGTGTATTCCATCAACCCGCAGTAGAGCAACATGGTAGAATAAGCTCCAAAAACCTTCTCCTCAAAAAGGGAGGCCTCCTGCCTTAGCCCAGCAGTGGAACATTCACAGGCTGTTACTGTTACATATATATTCTCCAAATTGCATAGGAGCAGCCTGGCGGAATAAGTTTCAACCCTTCCTATTAAAAAGGAGGCGAAATCTTGGTCCCGCATGGGACATTTACACACAGGTACTTCACTTTCTTTCGGTGGTATTAACACAAACATCAAAAAGTCGTGCCGCCGGAAAAAAACAACTTAACTTTATTAATATACGAGTAAATTAGCCTATAATTATTAGAGCAGCTGTTCAAGTGCATTAGATAGCGGCCCGATAGGCGGGCTCCGACCCCAGCTATTAATAGAATCCCACTCTCACTGTCTCGGCTGTCAATATGATCTGAACACTTTGTATAGTACAAGAGACACACGCAACAAACTTTCGCGAAGTATATAATCCATTTTACATATTACTAAAATGTCGCTGAGTTTCTTTAGCAGATTCTTCTCAAGACTGAGGTATTTCTTTCCGAACTGTTAGTAGATTTTAACTACCAATTAGTAAGTCTAATGATTCTGTAATAATTTTCTATACGGAAGATATTTTATTTTAACATACGTTACGATTAAATATATTATCGGAAAACTCACTCATGGGCAACACCCAGAGCCCGGGCTCTATAATACAATTGATATTTTAAAAATCAAATAATATTTATATATGTTGCACTTGTGTTTGCGCGTACACTTGTGCACTATAGTAGGTTCCGCACACTTGGCTAATGTCTGTTGTGAACGCCACTGTGGCCCAAATCGGTTCGAAAGACGAAGACATCATATATGGAAAAAAGTTAAAAAAAAAACATCATATCACAGACAAATGGACCATCTCATGATAAGTGGTCACGACTGTGATTAGGCATTAGAAAAAAAATTATTAACCATCCCTTACATTGGAAATGCGCCAATAGCCTTGGGAAGATACTATGTCTCCTATGCCTCTAGTTACACCGACTCACTCACCCTTCAAATCTGAATAATCAAATCAAATCAAATCAAAAAAATGTATCAACAATACTAAGTATTTATTTTTGTTGGAAGAATATGGGTGATGCCTACCCAGATGGACTCGCACGAAGTTCTACCACCAGCTAACATGACAACCATTAATAAATCCACAGTGAACAGTAAAACTATGTCCGGTTTCCGTTGCACTGGTTGGTATTTTTATTAATCTTATCAAGATGGATAAATCATAGAAGCATAAAGAAATTATTCCTTGATATGAAATTATACAAGAGATGTTATTATTACAATATAATGTAGAACAGCGCTACTTATAAAGCGGACATAATATATGTATCACGTGTAGCCATAGCAACGTGTTATGTGTCTTGCCTTTCTTTAGGTGACAACGAAGTCAAAACTAAATGATTACTATAACTAACAATAATTACTTTAAATTATAATAATTTTATACATCGTTCTTATAAATTTTATTAACATAAATTTCCAATGTATTTAAATTATTATTTTGTCGTTTTTATATTAATCGTACATAATAGGCGTGATAAAAACTCCATCGCTATCGTTTTATAATTCGTATGTATCTATATTCGCTTTAAAGACGTCATGTTATCATTTTAACATTATTAGTTATGTAATTGTAATGTTTTTTATAAATCATTAGGCTGTCTGGTGGCTGAGTGTAGCTGGTGTAGTGAGTGGGTGGTACCTACCCAGACGAGCTAGTACAAAGCCGAACCACCGAATAAATTATTGTCATATTGTTTTTTTTTATTTATAATTGGAAGGCATATAAGCGAACAAGCTACGTGGTAGAAAGTGGTCACCACCTCATAGACATTGGCTCTGGAATAAATGAACTCCTTACACCATTATTGCGCTATTGTCCGCTATGGCTGAAATTGACACTGGCTCACTCAATTTGTACAGCACCAATTGCTGCTGTTTAGCGGTAATTATTGATCAGATGTTGGTTCCTCAACCACAAAGCCCTACCGATTCGTTTTATTACATTTCGGATTTACTGATAATGTTTAACGCTTTTCTTTTACCATTTCTAATGGTAACTAGTTTAACCTTAGAACGTTTATCGCCAATTTATATTTGAAAGCGTAACGACAGACTTAATTACTATAATAAATGCAATTTATTTAAATCAAATATGTATTATAATAACACACTCATAGACACTGATTTTGTTTTTTACTTGAGATGTATGAAGATCTTATTTATTCAAAGTTTTTTAAAGTATTGATATAAAAACAAACATGTGCATAGCGCGTACAGACAGATCGCGATTGATATCTCCCAAGTTCCAACAGTTGTTTAATCAAATGCGCGGAAACAATGCATTGTGCTGTGATAGGGATCTCCTTTCAAAAAGTAAACATGACCTTAGTATCCAAACATATGTAGCATTATTTGTATATTTTACTTAAATAATAAAGTCATCGTGTCTATTTACAAATCATAATATACTTTACCTTTTTTTTTTAAATATAAAAATAAAAAAAAACTTCACTAGAAAAATTAAAATTTTTGTCACTTTATCGACACAATTTTTTTTTAAATATATTTAAAACAATGTTTCTAAATTTATTAATACTTGTAATTAAACCTCGAAGCTCACTATTTTTTTAATAAATATTTGAAACGATGACACTAATTTCACGAAGCGTGCGACACCGGACCGCGGCCGATAGCCCGATAACAGTGGATGCAGCGAAGTGCACACACGTCTGCACGTCAAGACGCCGCTCATTCACAGCTAATCGCTACTAATACGCTATATTTCAATTCTTCATAAGCACCTGTTATCCGAACAACAGATGACTCATACTTCCGCTTTCTATAAAACATCGCGGTACATTTATGTCGATGTCATTCATTTCGAACTGTAATACAGGGAGAGAACCTCCAGTTCCCAGTAGCCTTCAGTATTGGGATCCTGTCATATTGTATAATATACCATGTGTTCTATAACCAAGAAATATTATTCCGTATCGCTCTCCGCCGTAGCTAAGAGTAAGTGAGCCAGTGCATTGACAACAGACTTCTGCAATGTGACGGTCGAGAGCACACGCCAGTACCAAGTATCGTACTTACAAACGTTGTCAAATAAAAAAAATTGATATCATATGTTTGTCCGCTGGCTTTATTTGTTCAATATTTACGTTTATAAGACATAACTTATTTATATTCTAAAATTGTACTAGTTCAATAAACCCTAATTAAAACATTAAAACGTGTTTAATATACGTTAAATAAAATATGCTATCAAATTAATGAAATATTTTCAAAACCAACGTTATTTACTTATACTTCAACATTTTTTTATACAACAGATATGCAGACGGGCAAATGGGCCACCTGTTGGCAAGTGGTCACCACCACCTTAATACACCAATACTGTAAAAATATATAACTATTCCTAACGCGCCACCATTATTGGGAACTAAGATGCTTCTTAGCAATAAGGAATGGTATATATTTCTTAATTAATTACAGGCATAAGGCCTGTAATCACACTGGCTCAATCACTCTTCAAAACAGAACTAACAATACTGCTTTCTTTATTTTATCTGTAGATAGTTTCATATCAAGTTAAGTTACATATTATTTACTTAAAAACTCTATTGACCAGAACACCGTCGGTAGTTGAAGTAAAAAGCGCCCTTAATATTATAAATTCGAAAGTTGGGTTGTTTGCTTGGTTGTTTGTTACACTTTCACGTTTTAACTACTCAACCGATCCTACTGAAATTTCATATACACGTGAGGGATACATAAAAGGACATACAATATGTAACACCTCCCTTCAGAAGCGGGCGAAGCCGGGGCGGAAACTAGCCTGAAATATATTATGAAAATTAATCTTGTAATACCAGATACCATATCCATAACTGTGCGGTTCAGTTCTCGTTCATGCGTTAGTTAATTCACAAAACGAAAACATTAAAAACTTTTATGATGTTATTTTTACAGAACTCATAATAAAATCAGCGAAACTTTACACAAATGAAATCATATCGATGAATCATTCTCTACTTGTTTTCAAATACATCAACTAATATGCCCGAGTATGTAATTTATTTTACACAACGTAACCCAAGAAGCTCTATAAATATATATAATTATTGACAACTTTAATATCAAATATATAGAAAACAGCGTATAGAGAATCGTTTGTTAAGTTCTAATTAAAAAAAATTGTTTCCTTTATCTATTCGAAGGTCATCCAAACATTATACAAATCGTGCTTTATAGACATGAAGTTAATATTGCAACTTTTTTAATAATTTTTAATAATTTGTCACTATTAATTTTCACAAGAGTCTGCTCTGCGGAAACCACTTAAGCCACGCTGATAAAAACACATAGGAGTATAAGGGCTGTTATACCTACAGTAAAAAAATATCGCTAGTAACGATAGTGGTTTTAAACGTATTTTTAGATATAAGGCAGCAGATCCCGAGGAACACAGGACGAGTTAGAGTCCCACATTGGGCCAATACAAAGTTATTGGATTTTTTGTCGAAGATTCTCAGTAGCACTCGAAGTCTGAAAATTGCTATTTTGAACACTCCCGTGCCTCGGATAGCACGTGATGCCGTTGGTCTTGCATCTGAACTATTTCCGGTGGTACCGGATTGCCGCCCCGTAGGATTATGAGAGTGAGGGTATAGAGATTGCATTGCTGTTTTTACGCATACATTTCTGCACTATCATATACTCGGCATAGACTAATCTCTCTAGAAATTATCCACCGTGGCCGAAATTGGTCAGGAACATATCATTACCATTTTTACAGCATTAAATTGATGCAAAACAAATCCCGGAGCATTGGCTCTCCCCCGTTCAAAACACAAAAAATTGCATTGAACAGAATTGCAAAACGTACCTACTAAAACTTGCACAAATATAAAGTCCAACTCTCAAGAAGATTATTATCTTCTTCGGTCTCCCTCTCAGCTTATCGCTATCTACATTCGTCACTACTTATTACGACAACATTAATAAGAAAAAATAATAACAATACTGTAATCATTAAAACAACAATAGCAGTTGCTAAAAGCGTACTCGTACGTATGAATAATTTTGCTGGAAAGTATGTTTCAGTTCATTTTAACAACAAACGGTGACAATGTATTGATGGAGTCGTGACGAGCGGACGCACTTCCGCACACTCGCGTCACGTTAATTTATTGTTTAGTTTCTTTGTTAGAGAGAGACGACGTTACTTGATCCCCACGAGGCGAATGCGACCTTCTTTTTTCAAACGTCTAACTAAAAAATGTTTATAAACATTTTTTATAATTGAAGATACCAAAAAAGTAAATTAATTCTCTATGGATCTGTTTGTTTGTAAATGTCGAAGAAAAATGAGTTTAAAATGTAATTATCCTTTACATCTAATTCATCATAATAATATCAGTATATGCCGTAACTATGTGGACTAATTTTATGTTGATGAATCATTTTAAATGTTAACTTTATTTTAAGTAATAAAAAAAACGGTTGTAAGACAAAATATCATTTGGAATACCTAAAGTAACACTTTATATAATATTCTTGAATACTTGAACAAAGTAGCCTAGTAATATTCCACTGTTGGGTGAGCCTCCTCTTTATTTGGGACAAAAATTAGGAGCTTTTTCGACCACGCCGCTCTGTTGTAGTATGGTATTACATATTACACATATTTATAATATATAAATATATATTATTTATACTATATATTTCATGACTCAGCATTTATTTAATGTTTTCCTTCACTGCCGAGCATGAAATAAATTATATATATATATATATATATATATATATATGTACATAGCAAACAAGCAATTTCACGCCATCGCGGCTCTTAAAATGAACTACTCCATTAGGATATTAACCCGCGATTATTTATCAATTGGTTAAAAGTTAAATCTACAGAACTGTGTCGTGTTTGATATTATTCATTAGGAACACAATAACCTCACAGGTCATAGTTTGTTTGAGAGTTTAGTATACTTTTATATCTACAGCTGTGGCTTGTTCAATTAAAAATTCAATGCTTAGAACCATTGTTTGTTAATAATTTAGCCGCACATGGTGATGGATATAGTTCTGTTGTTATTACAGTAAGTAATTTATTGAAAAATATTTCATATAAATTTGCAACTTATAATTCTCCATTTATATATACAAATATACGAGTATATTATTCGTAACACTATTAATTTTTGCATCGTAAGTTAGTTAATCATGTGCATATATGCACACGATTTTGAAAGTTTCACGATTGTCGCTTAAAATATTTAAAATAAGCGGTCTCGTGACCCACGGTCTCGTGATCCCACTTTATACTATGTAGATTTAGATCATAATAAAAATATACACTTTTATATTATATGCCAACACAAGTCCATTCAGTCAACGCTTTTTTTACATTTCAAGATTCGAGATTTAAGATCTTAATATTTATAATTTTGAAATATGTTATTAATTAGACGGTAATGGCTGTGAGCGTATGTCGAATAGCCTGCTTATAAATAAATCAAGGGTGGAGACAGCAACACAGCAAAGATGTCATCGAGACCTGACTAGATTCGAAATGCCCGGTTTTTTATGCAACTTTGGAGAGCCCTGTGCCCAACAGTGAGTGGGTCGAGATGAGGACTGATAAAAGTTTTAATGATGATGAAGGAGAGTATTTAGATTTAATTTTATCATTGTACTTTGTTACATACGTAACTTTGCTACGTACGTAAGATACAACTAGAACAAAATATTTACATCTTCCTCTAATACCATTATTGATATCATCAGGAGGTTTTAGAGGTTACACTATACGGGCCGCTAATCGATTAGTTATTTCAAAAGTTTCGTAGTAACTTCGTGACTGTAGTCGTCACTTGGACATATAAGTTCATCGACTTACAGAAGTAAGTGTGCGGTATTTTCGAGTAAAGAAATAAATAATAATAATAATATCCTGGGACACATTTCACACGCGACCAAATGATCCCAAATTAAGCTTGTACAGAGCTTGTACTGTGGAAACCACTACTATACTATACTACATATACTATTTTTCTTTTGTAAATACATACTTATATTGATAATTACACCCAGACTCAGGACAAACATACATGTTCATGCACACAAATATCTGTCCTGGGTGGAAATCGAACCCACAACCTTCGGCGTGAAAGGCAAGTATCCACTAACCACGCCAACTGGCTCGTCAGTCAAATAAATGCTAGGTAATATTGGCTTGGGTGATTGATTTGAATATTTAGTTTTTGCTGCTCTCATGATGTCAACTATATACGCTGTATTTAACTTACACTAAGAAATGGATTTTAGGAACCATAAAAATAGTACTTTTTTTATAGAACATAATTTACTTCCAAGTCAAATTTTATTTCAAAAAATAGGATATGGAAGTCTTTCTTACGTCACGTAAGAAAATAATGTACAACGTTTTCTATTTATATGACCACACTCGTTAAATGTGGTTTAGACAGTTATGATGATATTTGCCGATGAAATATTGAACATTCCAATTATTATGAATTGATATTACTTTACAGTGAATTAGTGCTAACTGTAAAAAAATAATGAGCTATTGTTGAGAAATGTCTTTCGTCACTCTTAAGCACCTTAGTGTATCTTGAATGATCTTGTTATTTGTGTAAAATTAAATTAGAATCGCGTAAATTCCAATTGTATATTATAAGAAAAACCATTGCATTTTACTGGTACGCTTGCAGAATGGAAGCCGCTTTTTCTTTTTTATCTTCCTAGGAGAAGTTAAAGAAAACAACGTGAGAGATACTATATAACTCATGCTTTACAGTGCAAATTAAACGGCTTTTGAAACACTAATCCCCTACTTACTCGTATATGTCATATCTTATAAATTGGTAAATTTGTATCATTACTAATTCTCGTCACTTGAAACCTCCTAATTTATATGTTTATTATACGTATTCAGGTCCCAGGTTTGTCGATCTCAATTTCATTACGATAAATTCAGTAGCTTAGTTATGAAATAGACAAACATATAGCTAAATACCGATTAATATTTCTCTTTAGATACGAGTTTATATTTACAATTTAATACACCTTTAGTAATTTAACACTTGATAGGTTATTGTAAAATTTTAATTATCACTAATTTACGTATTAATTACCTTAAGCATGATATTAGGAATTTATCGTATTTATTAATTACTCAATTCAATGTTAATGGCATTTAATGTTAGAATAGTTTTAGAAAAAAAAAATATTTTAGATTGTAAAATATATCTATTAAATAGTTTTTGTGCCTATTTTAGACGCTTCTTCCATTGTATCTGGTAACTTTGTGCCGAGAGTTTCCGGCGTTAACATCACTAGTGCGCCGGATAGCAGCG
Source organism: Nymphalis io (assembly GCF_905147045.1). Lineage (NCBI taxonomy): Eukaryota > Metazoa > Arthropoda > Insecta > Lepidoptera > Nymphalidae > Nymphalis > Nymphalis io. Next base: position 13,199,373 of record NC_065899.1, read on the forward strand.
CGAAGCTTCCAAATAAGACAAAAGGAAGTTGATCCCAAACAGCTGCACCCTGGGAATCCAATTTTATCAATAATAACTCGTTCAGTAATCATTATGAAGATTATTATTGCATTAATAATAAAAAAAAAACAGTAACGGACTTGTGATCTAGTGATCTATTTAGAAATCAGGCGTAAATCAGATGAACAGGGTCATTTAAATCAATCGTACTAAATTTGCCACACATAATCTATCTACTAGCAATATTTCCTTATGGCATCATGGTTAGGTGTGGTGTGTGGTATTTACCTGGAGGTAAGGCCAAACAACAAAACGAATGTGTAATTACAGGCACAAGGGACATAAAATCTTAGTTCCCAAGGTTGGTGGCGCATTGGCTATGTAAGCGATGGTTGACATTTCTTACAATGCCAATGTCTAAGGGCGTTTGGTGACCACTTACCATCAGGTGGCCCATATGCTCGTCCGCCTTCCTATTCTATAAAAAAAAAAACTAAGTATTGTTGTGCTCCGGCTCGAGTGATTAAGTGTAACTCCAGGTACAATTGACATAACATTTTAGTTTCCAAGGTTGGTGGTGCTTTGGCGATGTAACGAGTGGGCGATGGTAACCACATTCTATCAGGTGAACCATTTGCATTCATTAGTAACAGTTTGTTAATGTCCCACTGCTAGGCTAAGGCCCTCTCTCCCTTTTGAGGAGATGCTTTAGAGCTTATTCCACCATGCTGCTCCAATGCGGGTTGGTAGAATACACATGTGGCATAATTTCAATGACATTAGACACAATTTGTAATCATATATCATAAAAAAATTGTCCACGGAGCAGAATGAGTAGTACTTAAGACGTTGTAACTAGTGTTAATTCTGCTATACCCATGTCCCTAGATAGAAGTGACCATGTCTAAGCTTAACTAAGATCTTAAGTATGTATAGCTGGAATAATAATTTTTGAAAAGTTCGTACCAAAGCCGGCGTCAGTGGCGCTAGAATAGATCCAATTCTTCCTACCATAGAAGAAAATGCAAAAAGAGAGTGTCTATGCTTGGTAGGGTAAAGTTCAGCCGTGTAAACGTAAATTGCAGATATCACCATCGAAATACTGTATTTCCCAATCAAGTATATTGTTAAAGAAACCCCATGAAGACCTGAAATTAAAGTATATCATAAAATCTTAAGGGTTTATTATTAATATCTATGTGAAATGAAATACATACCATCTGGCATAAATACGTATCCAATCTGGCAAAGTGCGCAAACCCAATATGCTCCAATAAGCACCGGTTTTCTACCAACTTTCCCCATTAGAAACATAGACGTCCAATAGCCTGGTATTTCCACTGCTGACACTAATACAAAGTTGAGGTATCTATTGCCGACCATGTGCACGGAATTAATAGACAGCCCGTAGTATACCAATGTAGTTGTGATCCACCAGACCGGAGACACAACTACTCGAATTAATATTGGCTTATGACGAAATACTTGTACAACAAGACAGGGTTCCTGTGTTTTTTGCATTTCTAGTATTTCATTGTTTCTTTTTTCTTCCTCTGCACTATATCTTAACGCCTTAAGAGATTCAATGGACAGTTCTTTTTTATTTATACGTGCAGCTTCTTTCAATACATTTTCTGCCTCATCATACCGTCCCTTACTCATGTACCATCGCGCCGATTCAGGCATAATCCATAAGTACAATATTGTTAGAAATTGAGGAATATACAAGGTCAGAGTCAAATTTCTCCAATCAGGAACAGCCCATGCAATGAGACCTGTTGTCATCTGGCCAACGGCGAAGAAAGTATTCATAAAAGCGCCAGCCACGACTCTGTATTTGGGTCCTGTAGTCTCCATCACTAAAACGAAAGTATAATTTATACACCATCGATTTCAATTTGACGACTATTGTTTGTTTTTTATAACTAGCCCTAACTAATACCCAGTATTATTGTCTCCTTTAATCAAAGGGATTCAACAGGTCCCTGCTAGCATTCCTTCCACCATTTCACACAGTCATGATTTGTAAAGAAGACATTTTTAATTTTGTATTTTATTTACCTATTTAACTATATTGTATAATATTTATATTTTGTACATTACGCCCAAGGCCTCGCAGTATGTATATATCCTTATTAATGGCATTATTCTCTAGGATATGTCCCGAATTTTTTATATTTAGGGTATGGAATCATGATAAAATATAATTTTAAGCATAATTACAATCCTCTTCAGTAACAATCTCTTCAAATTACACTTACTTTATCGATTTGGATGTGTCAGTAAAACTTTTTAATGATTACATAGATCACTTACAAAAAATGTAAAAGCTTGAAAATCCTCCAGAACCAAATATGGATTCGACAACTTCCATAACAAGGAAACCTGTGTAAGTGTTAACCCAATATCTAGTGAGTCCCAGCCATGCAGCGTTAATAGAGCTTACGACGATGGCAGTACGGCGTCCCCATCGGTCCGAAATGAAGCCAATTAGTGGAAGAGCCGCTAGAGTGCCCAGAGTCCGCATTGACCCAACCAGCGTTCGACGCCATTCGTCGCAAGCTAATTTGAACTGAAATATGAAGTAATTTTAGAGAGTTTCAATGTACAATAGCTTATAATAAATAGCAATCTTTATTAATAAATAAGTAGTTTAAACGAGTTGTAAGTATTTTTTATTTTAAATTAAGAGTTTATATAGTTAATTTTCTCTTCAAGTGAATAACCTTGTAATGTGAGCATTATAATTATATTGTTTATTTTATAAGTGCATGTTATTCAATTGTTTTGTTGTAAAAGTCTGTAATGATGAGTAACACTGTACTAGCCTATTATCGTAATTTTTCGTTGTTAATTTTTTGAAAATTCCGATGATGCTTCTTATATCAATAAATAAACAATGAAATGTTATTTGAGAAATAAAGTATTAATTCATTAGGTATTATTGCTATAATGTAAAGATACTACAATTTATCTCATCAAACATTCCCTGTCATTACCTCATAAACGATTGAATACGTATTTTCGTATACGAATTTGTCACAATTAATAATTCTGTCGCGGTTGAACATTTCTTTTGGACACATTTCACCTGTCAAGTTAGATATAATATCAGATGCAGCGAATCTTTGACAACTGTCGAACGAGCTACCGCTAGCTGGTATCGCATTCAACACCCAAGATGGTGAAAATGTAGCGCCCTCTCTACCCTCACACTCAGGGATGAGACATCTGAAAGACACGAGAGTGATTAGTCTTATCAAATTCTCTTAACGTAATGTTACAGCTAACCTCAAAACGTATACGAATGGCTATTAGTATAATTAATTAAGTTAATTGTTTCAATATATGTACTGACCCCAAAGTAATATTCCGTAAGACATACTATTACTACTAAAATAACTAATCGAGATATATCACTGAGCCACGTAGGTCACATCATATGACGTCATATTTTAAAGTTTGTTTTCTTTTTATAAAAATAATAATTGTAACTAACCTAGTGTTAATTCGAGCTGCCGTGAACAGGTACTCACTAGTCGACCACCCTATGAACACCACCACCAAAGCCGCCAGGCCCAGCATTCTCAGTTGAAATCTACCAAACTGTCCTATGTCATTTTTTAATATAGTATCTAAATGCACTCTTTCATTTTCTTCTTTTTCCATTCTCTCCTTTTACGTATTCAGATTAATCACACCGTCCTTTTGTTTAAACGTTATATTGTATTTCTGTTTATTTAAATTGTCGAGTAAATTACTATTTTCGTTCCATAATTGACGATATATTGTGCATGGTCAACGCAGCGCATTGGTTATACGAATTGACGTATTTTAAAGCGCTGTGTAAATACTTTAATTTGTTATTTAAACATTATCACGAATTACATTGTATCATAAATATCGTCATTAGCTGTGCTGCGCGAACGAATTATTACTCTATAATGTATTGACAGGGATTAATATATCAGTAAGTATCATAAATTTTAAAAATATTTTGTATCGATAAAAGCTTATGATATCTTAATCAGTACTTATCTTTTAACATTCCCGAACATATTATCTTATCAATATTATTGATCAATCAAATAAAACAAAAAATATCTAGTACTTTTCAAAATCAACCCAAACCTAATATTATGTTATTCGTATATTTTGTTGCATATTATATTTTAATCATATTTTTATACATGCAAAATAGATAAAGAAACGAAAAAAACAATAATTCTCGTAGCTCTTATACAGCCTTTATTTCTTGAGAGTGAAATTCTCAATAGCAGCCCGAAGTCTGGAAGTCTGCAGTGCTTGCATTTCCGTGCCTTAGAAAGCACGTAAAGCCGTTGATACTCAGCCGGACCTCACTCTGGTTGTATCGGATTTTGGACTGAGGGAATAAAGAGTGCTCTGTTGTTTGCGCCTACAGAACATTTATCACTGTAAACTATAATACCTCCTGCGCAGTAGGTAAGTGTTGAGAAAGTCCGCCGGTCGAGGAGGAGAACATCATCACGTTTGCCATGTTACGGTCTTCGCTATGCCTTAGAAGGTTCTCGACGTGGCTTTACTCATACTCTTAACATGGTATAAAATATATGTAACTTTTTATGATAGAACATATGTTTGTTTGTAATAACTTTTTGAAGATTATTTATTGTTTATTTGCCTTTTATCTCCGAATAATGAAAAGTAATGATCCATTGTTCTGTGAATGAGTAAAGTTGGTCGTGTATGATGATGCGCCTGAATCGTTGCCATACTAATCTGTGTATACTATTATATTGCTATTTTTCTAATAATACTCCTATTTTTATGAGGTTTAATAAAATTTCAATGTGTTTTATGAGTTATAATTATTTGCATAATGTTGTTAAAATTACGCAATAGCCCAGTGCACTTAAATAGTTAAAAGAATTTTACAGACATGAGTGGCTTAAATATTGATCTTAAATATATTACGCACCAATTTGGGTTAGTGAACTTTGGCCTACATCGCTGAGTACCGCGTTGCAGCTTATTCCACCACGATGTGGCTGATTTTCATCTTACGCATGCAACCGGCATGTTTTTCTAGCGTCGTTTTCTTTCACTTGAGAGTACAAGATGAATTATACAGACAAATTTATCAATATTTTATTTTATTCATAAATATAACGTTCGAAAATAAAGTATTTAGGTACAGTATTGTAATTGACAATAGTGGCTGACAAAAAAAACTTGACGTTTAATAAAAAAACTAAATGTTAAATCTTAATATAATCGCTTAATCAAAAAATATTTACATTACTCAAGGCGGTATAAAGATAACAAGGTACAGTTATGCTGCAGCTTTTTTATTCTTGACGCCTATCAAAGACGCTTCTTCCATGGTATCCGGGAGCTTGGAGCCCAGGGTTTCTGGGGTGATGAGAACTAAAAGTCCTGACAGTAACGCGAAGCCACCGAACAGAGCGAATGGTAGGTTATCCCAAACAATAGCACCCTGGAATCGATATACATTTATTAACATTAATTCAACAACTCATTAAATTATTTTCACAATACACGACATAGAAACCTTATTATTGCGAAAAATTGGTATCTCTGTACAGTCTTTGTTAGTTGGAAGTTGTTCCAACTTCATTATATATTTAATTATTAGTTTAATACGAAATACGTTTCGAATCACTATTATTTGTATGTGAAATGTGGGAGGTGCCTGATAAGCGTGGTCGTCTATGTTACTGTTTTTAACATAACAACCAAAATCTGTTGAGGAATATATATATAAGATATCACAAAAATAGCACGGTAACTTGATAAAAACGTAACATATAAAAGCTTAACTTGAGCTCAGTTATTATATAGTTCATTAATAACTATATAATAACTTGTATGAATTATATTGTGATAACTCTGCAATACTTTAACTTACTTACTTACTTTAACTTAACTCAACACTAAATTATAATATATACTAATAAATAGTGAGATTTTTGTTGTAAAACCTAACTGAAAAAACTATTATATAGGCACAAAATTTATACTATAGGAAGCAGCGCGTTTCGGAGGATACTTTAGTATGTTATTACATGTATTTATGTAAGCTGAGCTTTGCATTTTTTTTTTGTTCATGTATGAATTTAATAGAAATACTTACGAACGCAGGTGTGAGTGGTGCAACAATAGATCCAATCCTGCCCATCATAGAAGAAAAGGCGAAGAGACTATGCCGGTACTTCGTAGGGTACAGCTCTGCTGTGTAAACGTAGACCGAAGTCATCACCATGGCTATGCTGTACTTTCCGATCAGATACAACGTCAAGGAAACACCGTAGAAACCTAATAAATAATTCAATCATTCGTTACCGTCAATGTTCAACATCTATCTATCAATTATTTCTAAAAAGATAATGTTTCATATTTCATAATTAAGTTGATAGCATCATATCAGAAGAGCCTTGATGGCCCAGTGGTTAGAAGACGAGAATCTTAACCAATCATTGCAAGTCCAAGCCCATGCAAGCACCACTATATTATGTATTATCATGTGATTTTTTTTTATATTCACAAAAAAGGACATCATGAGGAAACCTGCATTTTTTTATTTAGTATGAATGAAGTACAGCTGGTCAAATTATGGCTATGGCAGCCAGCCTGTCACAAGATCTAGCGAACTGTCCAGAAAACGTTATATTATATTATGATAGCACGAGAATGACCAACTTCCTAACTCCAAACTGCAACTAAAAAAATCTAATCGGAAAATATAATGATATTTTAATGACAACCAAATATTACAATTCATTTAGAATTCAGGCAATCTTGTTATTGCCGTAACAATAATACATATTAAAGTGAGACAGCAGAGATTGATCATATTTCAAATGACAAAGGTCTGATTAAAAATCATGGCAAAGTAATCAATTTGTTATAAAATCAGTCGACTATGCCAAAACATTTAGTACTTAGAGTAATTGGAATAATCCTCCTCGATGAGGGCTTGTAAAATATTTAAGTGATCTTGAAATATATCAGTCTGCGACGAAAACTTAGATTACCTTTTCATTGTTTATTGACACTGTTAAATGAAAAAAATATATAAATAATGATAAAAACATTTTAAACATTGATAAGAGCCATAGAAAGATCACCTTTCAATGTTTGATGGATATTACTTATTTATATATTTTAAAAATAAATCTTTATCACTGATATTTATGATCCTACTCTATTTTTTAAATAAAATACAATAAAACTCACCGGCAGGCATGAAGATATAGCCCATTTGGCAAGCAGCACATATCCAAAAGGCTCCGGCCAGCACGGGTTTCCTCCCAATCCTGCCCATCAGAAGCACTGCAGTCCAGTAACCCGGTATCTCGGCCGCGGACACCGCCACATAGTTCAAGTACCGGTTCCCAGACATATTCACCGAATTGATTGACATCCCGTAGTATATGAAGGTGGTAGTAATCCACCAAATCGGAGACACGAGTACTCGTGCTAGAATTGCTTTGTATCTAAATACAAGTACTATCAACCATGGTTCTCTTGCTTTATCTGCCTCTACGTTGGCTTTCTTCCTCTCCTCTTCTATCACATTTTCTCTCAATAGTTGTAATGACTTATCCGATAATGTCTTCTTATTGACACGGGCTACGGCCTTTAAAACCTTTTCTGCTTCTTCAAAACGACCTTTGCTCATATACCAGCGAACAGACTCAGACATGATCCAGAAGTACGATATGGTAATGAGCTGCGGAACGTACAAAGTAAGGGTAAGTTTCTGCCAGTTAGGAACTCCCCAAGCAATGAAGCCCATTGTTATTTGACCAACGGAAAAAAACGTATTCATAGTCGCACCAGCGGCGACTCGATACTTCGGACCGACAAGTTCCATTACTGAAAATAATATATAACCAATTTCAAACTGTCTTATTCGTATTTAAATCCCTTACAATTAAATAAATTAAATTATGAGCAATGTAAATTTATAAGAAACGAAAAAGTGGAGTTTCTCTTAAATGCAAACAAGAATTCGTAATTGAAAAAGAGAAAGTCTTATTTTATTTTGCATAAAAGTGAAAATTAATGTCTCCTAAATATTCCTACTAATGTACTGTAACTACTGGAGTTTTATTTTATTAAGTGGTACGTATAACATGTATTTTTAAAATACTAATTACTGGTTTAAACTTGTTTCTTTTTTATAAAATAAATACTTTTGCTGATATATAATAATATCATATATGTATTATATAATAAGTAAATACACGTTCCACGTGACCATGCACGGCAAGCGTGACTTTTTCGATTTATATTTACTGAAGAAAACCAGTGAAATCGCCGACTTAAATTCAAGCCAATCCCGCCCGTCTTGTTCGACGGAGAAGGAAACCAACAAACCTACATGTGGCGTATTAAATTCTGTCACACATGTATGTATCCACCAACTCGGATTCGAGCTAACGTGCTAGAATAAGCTTCAACCTTCCTTCACCCCTTCCTCCTACCTTCGCTCGTACCTTTTCTCCAAGGGGAAAAGGCGTCGCCCGAACGCTGGAGATAAACTGTTAGGTACTTACTCAAATAATATTATGAAGTCATGCATATAGTTATATATGCATGCATATAGCTTATCTTTTCTAGATACAAATTATTATCTCTATCATATTACATTGTGTCATACATGTAATTCAAAAATATTAAATTTTTATGCAGTTACATATTTACTTTTTTATTTTAATTTAACAAGCAAATGGGCCAGATTGGCACCGTTCAAACACTTCTGACATTGTTCCTGTAATCTGTCAGACATACTGAAACACGATTAATACAAATGAAAAATCTTACAAAGTATATAGCAGCAGGAAAATCCAGCTGAACCGAACGTAGCCTCTGCAACTTCCGAGATGAGGAAACCTATGTAGGTGCCGGCAAAGTACCGGATTGCACCCATCCAAGCGGTGTTGAAGGCGTTAATACTGAGTGCGGTACGCCGTCCCCACCGGTCTGACACGTAGCCCGTAATCGGTAACGCGGTCAGGGTACCAAAGGTCCGAACTGAGCCTATAAGGGTTCGACGCCATTCGTCACACGCTAACCCGTACTAAAAGGAATTTTGATGGTTACGTGATTATGTTCCACATGTAAAATCAAATAAAAAATATTACTTGTTTTTATCTTAGCACATTTTTTCACACACGGCCATCTGATCCCGAATTAAGCTTGTACAGAGCTTGTACTATGGAAACCAGACAACTGATATACTAGATATACTACTTTTCCTTTGGTAAATACATACTTATATAGATAATTACACCCAGATTCAGGACAAACAGACATGTTCATGCACACAAATATCTGTTCTGGGTGGGAATCGAACCCACAACCTTTGGCGTGAAAAGTAAGCGTCCACCAACCGCGCCAACCGGTTCGTCAATTACTTATTCAAGTAGGCTCTTAAAAGCACTTTAGAATCGTCATGTACGTAATTGACGACATATGTACCATATTTATTTATTTTAAAACTGAAAATAATCAACAGAATAATAATTAAGAAATCAAATAAATAGTAACATAAAAAGCAGCAGTATTATAGTTATTATTTTATAAAACACGAGCGATTGACTAAATATCCTGAGCATCGAAAGACTGTCGACAGTTGTAGTTAGAGTTCTAAGAATGTTATATAACTCACGTCATAGACGACAGTATCAGTATTCTCGTAAACATAGTCTTGGCAGTCAACGACGTTCTCGCGGTTAAACCAGTCGGCAGGGCAGACATCGCTTCTACCAGTTCCATTGATGACATCGAATCGACGGCAATTATCGAAAGAGCTGCTGCTAGTGGGTACCGCGTTGAAGACCCAAGATGGTCTGAACTCAGCCGTATCTTGTGTTTCGCATTCTTGTATTAAACATCTTAAATAAAATATATAAAAATATTAAAACTCCCTCATTGTCCTTTAAAAAATACCAAAAATACATATTAATATGGCATTAACAGGTATAGTCGTGCGTAATAAATAGTAGGAGACTATATGAGATACAAACGGAACGGACGGATTGGCGTTCGAGAAAATTGCGTTGACATAATACAACGGCATTAGGAGCGGCAGGTGCGTCGGGAATGCCTTCATCTGGTAAGCGGCTTAAATATTTGTATCTTACTTTAAATTACATATTTGTGCTTAAAATAAATAGAAGACGTTACATCCTTTCTCATTGCCATCACTGGTGATTTTATAAAATTTTGCCCAGAGAATAGAAACTTCGATCGATAGGGAAATGCTTCTGCAATTCTCTATTTCGCATGATAATACAAGTATTTACTGTTTTTTATTTAGATCTGCACATATTTAAGATTTATTGTAAATAATATTTGATTTGAGTTTAATCAAATTTATTTTATTATACCTGGTACTTATGCGAGCAGTCGTAAAAACGTATTCGCTCGCAGCCCAAGCAGCAAAGATGACCACTATAACGGACAGGCCCAACGTCCGCAGCTGATATGGACCAATTTCCCCGATCTCCTCTATTAGGATTCTATCTAGATTAACAGTCTTCTTAACTGTTCTCTCTTCATAATTATCGTCATGAGGATTTGGTTGTTTCTGCTCAGCCATATTTCAAACAAGACCGTCTTGCAAGAAGCGCTCCGTGACTCTAGCGGTGTTTCAGATTCGATATTGTCTACTAAAGCTATTATGGTAAGTAATGTATCAATAGTAGATAAGAATTATTCAATTGAACGAGTTTATAAAGTGTAATCTAGTTATATTTATTTTCGCCTGTCTGTGTAATATAAAAAAGATTACTCTTGTTGTATGGTCTTGGGGATTTTAAATGTCAATGACAAGGAATTAAGGATCCGATAAACAGCGTATTGGCTTGTGGTCAATGTTGTCTGGTCGCAATCAGCACATCGGTGAAAAGTCTAACAAGAGTTAAGGAAGACGTGTGCCCAACATTCAGTACTTCATGCTGTTGTTGATGATGATGATGATTAAATTATTTTACATTCTTTATTTCAGCGGCTTCGCCCACGTGTGAGGGGTGAGGGGCGAGGGGCAGGTATTAGGTACCGTGAGTCCTTTGCTGCATCCTTGAAGAGTATCTCATTTATAATTACTTAGGATTAGTTTTTGAGTGCGTCTTCGCCCGCATGTGAGGGAAAGGGCAGATATTAGGTACTTTATGTCATAACATATATTTTATACAACGTCTTTGCAAAATTTCATGATGATTGAAGTTGAGTAGTTAAGTCGTGAAAGCGTGACAAATAAACAAGCAAACAAGCTCACTTTCGCATTTATAATATTATTTAGAATTATAAAAGTTACTAGTTTATCGCTGGAGCTAATGATTGAAAACTGCATATTTTTTATACACAAATATTCGTATCATATCTTTTGTTTGCAAAATATGAGCAATAACTATAAATTGTGGATAATGGGTTAAATCCGGATAGGTATTTATCTATATAATAAATAAGATTGTATGAAGGTAGATTGCGTTGGAAATAAGTCTACAGTTAAGGACATATTTGATCATATTCATTTCCAAATCAACATGTAATGTAAATTACTATTAGAATTTACCTCAAAAATTATAATTTACAAAGATTTTATGTGATAAAATGACATAAAATCTTACTTCCCGTGAGCTCTATAAAAGTTGGGTTCTTCTCTCAAGATTTTTTCAGTAGCAGCCAAGAAGGCAGTGCTTCTCTTATTTAACAATAGCTATTTCTGAGCAATGTAACGAATTAATCATAACGATATATTTTACTGAATGTCGTAAAGAAAATTATGTTTATACTTGTTGTAGGTACGGGTATGTTCTTTCGACTAAGTTTAAAAATGATGCCATACGATTAATTATCCCTGAAATTCCTCCGAACTTTTTACCATGCAGAATGTGAAAGCTTAAAATCTAAAAGGATAATTTATGTAGTTCGTTCAATACTACTACTAATTGAATTATTCTTAAAATAAGTCCGATTTATTTTGTAGATTATTAAAACCGATCTTAATTAAATACCTTTATACTACACAGTTTCTGTGTAGATTTAAAAAAACAAAGACATGTCTTTGACATGTAGGTTGCGTTATTTTAGTTGCTCTACTACATGCGGAAAGTGGCCATCCGTATAGTGCGGGGATATCGCATGATACCCTACGGCAGCAACCGTCCTGGCGCGCTTTCCGCCCTTGGATATTCTGGCGTACATGGACGCGAGGGTCTACCAACAGACCCGCATCCTCCGCCAGAAGAGTGAAAGCGCGCCCTCTTCAAGTGCGCTCGAGGCGTTGAAGCGGCAGGAACACCGGAGAGCTCTTGCAACGTGGCGCGACCGTCTCTGTAAAGAACGGTACGCACGCAAGCGCGTCATTGGAGCGATCCTGCCAGCCTTTGAAGCCTGGATGAGACGAAAGCGACGAATCACCTTCCGACTTACGCAGGTAATGATCGGTCACGGTTGTTTTGGAGAATACCTGTGTAAGATCGCACGCGAATCGACGGCGATGTGTCACCACTGTGGCGTGGACCGGGACACCGCTCAGATCCTGGTCCCCAGAGAGGAAGATCCTGGTCCCCAAAGTCACGACCTGTCAACAAGACCTGTCCCTGCGCGAAATCGTGTCGGCGATGCTTCACAGGAAATCGGCGTGGAGGGCCGTGAGCCGAGGGCCGAAGGAGGCTTCCTTCTGTGAGACCGTCATGATCCAGAAGCAGATGGCGGAGCGGGAACGGGAAAGGGCCGATCCTGCTCGGTGGAGACGACGACAGCGTCGTCTCGGCCCTCCCATAGCCTAGACACCCGGGACTTAAAAGATAGGGCGTAACCCTGGGGCTGTGGATGCGTGAGGTGGGGGCTTCGCGTGTCCTATTTCAGACGGCTGTGAGGAGGACGGCAGCCGGGATGGCCTCGCACTGTCGTACGCACTAGCAAAGAGAGGGGGGAGGGTGAGAGTCACCCCTGGGAGCTCCGCCGAGCCGAGTGGGTACTCGTAATCACATCGGCGGCAATAATCCCACATAACCCGGTTCCACCCCCATGGGACCTTTCTGAAGGCTTCCACTGCGAGAAAAAAAAAAGTTGCTCTACTACATATAGCTCTGTATTCAATATTTTATATAAAATTTATTGTATTGAATTTGATATTATAGTGATATAATTTTATTATTAATAAGAATACATGGAAGATATACATATCCATGTCCATACAGGTATGGACGCAAAAGTCTGTAGAAAAAGAAACAAATGAAAAATATAGCAAACTGCGGAGGATATATTATAGTGCACAAGTCTGTATGCTTTTAAAGGTACGGCAGTGTAACCAATAAACTCTTTTATTGTATTTTTTTAATTGTGTTCATGTTATTGTACACAGCTTTAGAAAATATTATAAATTGACCTTGCCATATAGTAGAACATTCCAAGGGGATTCCTTCCGCGTAGGTGCAGAATGTGGCATGATATTTATCCAGATGAAAAAAACTATAATTTAGAACAAACTTCGAGTGTACAGGTTTTTTAAAAGCCTGCATAGCATTGGAAACTTATTTTATGTTGTAGCTGACCACATACCATCAGGTGGACTTTCAGCTCGTTTGTTCTCTTATAAATAAATTAAATTGCAAATCTAATGCGGCTACCCAGGGTGAGGACATATGTAATCTCTTTGCTAAACACTTTTCCTCAGTCTTTAATCGGTCTGTATCTATTTCTACTCAGCCTAATCCTGTTAAGGCCTTAACCGTTAATAGTTGCCTTTACTCTCTATCATTCTCCTCTGGCCAAATCCTTAAAGTTTTAAAAGGTCTAGATTCTTCAAAAGGGGCTGGTGCGGAGGGTATACGAGCATTATTTGTTACCAAGTGTGCTGATGAATTAGTCAAGCCACTTACCTTAATCATCAACCGATCATTGAGTACGGGTGTCTACCCTTCAGCTTGGAAGGAAGCCTTGGTTATACCATTGCATAAAAAAGGCGATAGGGCTTGTGTAGAAAATTATAGACCGATATCTGTGATCTCAGTGTTTGGTAAAATATTCGAACTTCTTGTATACCCGTGTATCTTATCACAACTAAAGCAGACCATTGTACCGCAACAACATGTTTTTTTGAGGGCCCGTTCTACCACAACTAACCTTGTTTCGTTTGTGGAAGACCTTGCTGAGGCGGTGGATAGTGGCAAATCCTTTGATGCTATTTATACCGACTTTAGTAAGACCTTTGATAAAGTTAATCATCATAAACTGTTACAAAAACTTGAATCGATTGGTATAACGGGTACTCTTCTTAACTGGTATGGATCTTATCTCCACGATCGCAAATCAACTGTGGTTATTAATGGCTACGCATCTAACCCCTTCATATCTCACTCTGGAGTACCTCAGGGATCCCACCTGGGACCCTTACTGTTTAACATCTTTATTAATAACATTTGTTCATGTTTCAAACATACTAAATGCTATTTATTCGCTGACGATCTCAAGTTGTTTAGACCTGTATCCACTGTTTCAGGTGCCATACTTCTGCAGAGAGATTTAAATAGTTTGGCCTCTTGGTGTCACATAAACGATATGAGCTTAAACACTGAAAAATGTTTCGTTATACGGTTCAGTAGGAAAAAAACCACTTTCGTTAGATCGTACACCATCAACGGACATTTGCTTACAGAGGTGGACAATGTGGGTGATTTAGGCATCATTTTAGACTCTAAACTGCGATTTCATCATTTTAAAAAGCCTAAGACTAAAATTACTTTATACACTGCTTTAGTTCGCAGTATTTTAGAATACGGTAGCATTGTATGGAATCCTCAATACGATATTTACAAGAATAGACTTGAAAGTGTACAAAAAAGGTTCTTATGGCATTTATCTTATAGTCAAAATTTAGCTAAAAAGCTGCCAAGGTACGAAGATAGACTGTCACATTTTAACTCACTTTCTCTTTACGATCGTAGACGCGTCCTCGATAACATTTTCCTATATAAGTTATTGAACGGAACTATCGACTGTAGTTACCTCTTTTCTAAAATAATGATTCGTGCTCCTAAAAAGACCACTAGACCATCTGTGTGTACTCCCTTCGTTGAAAAACTTACTCACTCCCGTCAGGGGCGCTACTCTCCAATTAACAGGCAATCATCGATTTTAATAATATCAACAAAATGCTCAATAATATGATGAACAATAAAAAAGTGTCAAACGAAGCTCTTAAAATTAATATTTTTAATGACAATTTGAATCAGTTTCGTAAAAAAATATTTTTTTTTTCCTCAATAATAATGTATAAAATAATGTATAAATTTTTGTTTTTAACATCTTTTTCTTTATGTATTAATGTACCTCTTAATTTTGTTTGCTTTTAATCAAATAATTAATATTCAAAAAATGAAAATGTTAAATAATGTTGTAAAATATTTATATTTTACTCATTTTATACCAATTAAATGACACTGAATTGCTGAGCTTAATCGAAATATTGGTTAAATGTAAACCGACTAATATTTTTATATTTAAAGCATATTTAAAGGAAAAAGCCATCATAATACTTTAGCTAAGCATTACACGTTCTGATAATGAAATATATTATTTCTAAAATCCAATGAAATCGTTGTATGTGTGTATTTTATTACATATATAATTATATTGTATTATTTAATTTACACAGATTTAAATTTATATCAGAAATTATTTTTTCTTCGAACTGAGCTGTTCAGCCTCCTCCATCGTGTTCGGCAGTTTAGTACCGAGAGTTTCCGGTGTGGTGAAGATCAATAAGCCGGAAAGTAGCGCAAATGACCCAAAGATTACGGATGGGAGACTTTCCCAAATTTCCAGGGCCTGTAATAAATTTTTATTATATTAATATTTTAAGTTACACTCAGCAGATATTCTACCGCAGAACAGCAGTACTTGATACGGTTGTGTTCTGTTTAAAGGGTGAGTGAGCAAGTGTAATTACAGGCACAAGGGACATAATATCTTAGTTCCCAAGGTTGGTGGCGCATTAGCGGTGTAAGCGATGGTTAACATTTCTTACAATGTCTATGGGCATTGGTGACCACTTACCATCAGGTGCTACCATTTATGTACCATCATCTGCTCGTCCGCCTACCTATACTATAATTAAAATATTTTTTTTAATTGTTGAATTATGTTAAGTGGCAAAATAATTAGACCTGGTGGTAAAAATGGTAAAGTTGACAATAATATAATTATATAATACATATATCTTGCCTCTACGATAACACTAGCCGCTAAGACCAAAAATAAATGATTATTGCTTATCGTGTTAAATACCTGCTTCTAAATGTACCACTACTGGATAAAATATTCTTTTGTTAAGTTATTTAAAGCTAATTCCACCAAACAGATGCACTTTATGATGATACATTACACATGTTTCAGATTTTTTCAAGTGAACTCATATTTCTAAAACATTTATCATTTTTTATGTAAACTTATTAAGAAAGTATATTTATCTAGATACATAAACTTCGAGCTTTAACTTACAAGTGCGGGAGTAAGCGGTGCAGTGATGGAACCTAGTCGGCCCACCATTGATGCGAAGGCGAATAGGCTGTGTCGGTATTTGGTGGGGAACAGCTCAGCAGTGTAGACATACACAGACGTCATTACCACCGCTATTGAATACTTGCCGATTAAGTAAAACGTTAAAGACAAGCCGCCGTAACCTGAAATTGAAGACTCTCTCATATAAAAACAATATTATTTTTTTTAAATATAACAATAAAATAACAATAATAGATATGTATTATTAAGATAATATTCAGTCTTACCCTCGGGGATAAATGCAAATGCAAACTGGCAAGCTGCGCACAACCAATAACCACCGATAAGAACCGGCTTCCTCCCGATTCGGTCCAATAGTAATATAGCTGTCCAGTAACCAGGAATTTCAACAGCAGCAACGTACACGTAGTTCAGGTATCTGTTTCCCGATAAGTTGACGGCGTTGATGGACATTCCATAGTACACTAACGTATTCGTTATCCACCAGATAGGCGCCACGCAACATCTCGATAGAATAATTTTAGATCTAAGCACTAGGACCACCAACCAAGGCTCTTTCGGTTTTTCGATTAACTTTTCAGCCTCAGCCGTTGCTCGAAGGGCCTGTAATGATTTCTCGGACAATTCTTTGTTATTCATTCTCGCCACCTTCTTCAGGATTTTCTCTGACTCTTCGTAACGACCTTTACTCATTAACCAGCGTACTGATTCGGATAGGATCCAGAAGTAAGACACTACTAATAGCTGTGGTGCGTAAAGAACTTGAGTCAGTGTACGCCAAGGTTGAACTCCCCACGCTATGAATCCAAGAATAACTTGCCCCAAAGCGAACATCGTCGACATAGTAGCACCCACTATTACTCGATATTTCGGGCCTACCAACTCCGTAACTAGAAAACAATTATTTATTAATTAACATAACATAATTTGAATAAATAAATATTTTATAAGATAAAAAAAGCCAGTAATCACCTAAAATGTAACAAGACGAGTACGCTCCAGCGCCAATGGTAGACTCAACGACTTCAAGAGCGAGAAACCACTCGTAAGAGTTGACGAAGGACCGAACAACCCCAAGCCAGGCAGTGTTGAAGGCGTTGATGGTCAGCGCGACGCGGCGGCCCCACCTGTCAGAGATGTATCCGGTGATCGGTAACACCAGCAATGTGCCGATGGTGCGGATAGAGCCTATTTGAGATCGCCTCCATTCATCACATGCCATTTTGAACTGGAATTGCAGTTTTTTCCGTTAAATAAATAAGTATTATTAAACGAACATTTTTTTTATGAACAATATTTTTACATACAATATATTCGTCAATAAATAATTAAAGTTTATTCATACAGCTTCTACAGTGAATAATTTGCTTTATTCAATGTAATTTTTACTGGAATTCACGTATGACCTTATACGACATGTACTTATAGACTAAGCGCTGAACTTTATCTCAAAAACAGTTAATCAGGTTTTTACCTGATACCTGAACGGTAAAGAACTAAATATTTTCTTGTAATAACAAATGACTGCACCCTTCACACGAAACTTATAATCAGTTAACTGCACAAAGGTTGCCGGGAAGAGAACGCAGCTTTAGCAATAAGGTTGCCTCTTGCATTTACTACATCTTTGTTTTGTCTCTTTTTTTGTATTTGACGAGCCGGTTGGCGTGGTTGCCTTTTCACGCCGAAGGTTGTGGGTTCGATTCCCTCCAAGGACAGACATTTGTGTGCATGAGCATGTCTGTTTGTCCTGAGTCTGGGTATAGTTTTCTATAAAAGTATGTATTTACAAAAGAAAAGTAGTATATGTAGTATATCAGTTGTCTGGTTTCCATAGCACAAGCTTCGTACAAGCTTAATTTGGGACCAGATGGCCGTGTGAGGAAAATGTACCCGGATATTATTATTATTATGACATATTTACGAATACTTTAAAAGAATAACTGATGCTTACATCATAGACAACACTGAGTGTGTTCTCATACACGTGGTCCTCGCACGGCACGACGCTGGTCCTATCGAACCAGTCGGCCGGACACACGCCGGTCGCGTTGCTCGGTTGGGGGTTGTCGTCATACCTCTCACAATTTTCGAAGCTACTGGTACTGGTGCCCGGTATCGCATTTAAAACCCAACTTGGGGCATATTCTATATTTTCGCCATCACATTGTGGGATTAAACATCTGAAAAAGCGTGAGGAATATTTGTTTTAGCGGTAAGAATGGACGGTACTCACGACCTTAATTGTAAACTTCACCTAAATATGTCAGGCCATGATATTTGCTAGGATATTTTATAGCTTATATTATTATAAATCCTCACTAATATTTGAATTGTGATAGTGAATTTTTTATATGTTTGTTCGTTACGTTTTCACGTCTTAACAACTCAACCGATCATCCTGACATTTGCATACACGTTGTCCCCAAGAGAAAGACGTAGGGTAGCTAACACTTGGCCTCTGAAACTAGTGTTATATATTATATTATATATTCATAAATAAATAAATAAAAGAGGACACGTACTTTAAGTGGAACTAGAGCGCAGTGAGATATTTATTGAGGAAAAAAACAAACTATATTTATCAATGGTAATAATTATATTACGAGTATTTACTTTGAGTAAAATGAATGAGGCCTAGTGGTAAGAACGCGTGAATCTTAACCGCTGATCGTGGGTTCAAACCCGGGCAAGCACCACTGAATTTTCATGTGCTTAATTTGTGTTTATAATTCATCTCGTGCTTAACGGTGAAGCAAAACATCGTGAGGAAACCCGCATGTGTCTAATTTCATTGAAATTCTGCCACATGTGTATTCTACCAACCCGCATTGGAGCAGCGTGGTGGAATAAGCTCCAAACCTTCTCCTCAAAAGGGAGAGGAGGCCTTAGCCCAGCAGTGGGACATTAACAGGCTGTTACTATAAATGAAATCAACATATTCATCCATAATCAATCACCCGATATCAGCTAAATGGTTTTATTGTAATTACACAAACATAATTACGACACCAATAAGATTAACCATAATCTTAGTATGATCTTTATAACACCGTCATAGGGCGCTAAAAAATTAATGATTTTATTCTATTTTCGTATAATTTTAAGCCTCGATTGCCATATCATGGCAGAGCTACTTAGGATTTCTCATCAATTCGAAAACTTGGCAACAAACATCCTTCCTATATAATATAAAAACAAGCAAATGAATTGATAACCAATCACTTGTATAACTCTAATGCTTTAAACATATTAATATTAATGAAATTTGTTTTAGAAAATAAGATGTACCAATAATTTAAAAGTATAACACTACCTTGTCGGTATTCTAGCCGTCGTAAAGATGTATTCGCCGGCAGCGAAAGCAGAAAATATAACCGGCAGCGCGGCCAAGAGCACTGTGACGATCTGATAGCGACCGAACTGTCCCACCTCGTCCCTTAAGATATTATCTAAATCAATGCCATTCGATTCATTGTTCCCCACTTCAACTTTTTCTTCGCTTGACATTTTATCGATTCCCGATTACAATACAATATGTTGTAGTAGTATTCACTAGATAGTATCGCTTACTTCGAGAGTATCTTTAACTCTTCGCCATTTGTCCCAAGAGATACTCAACGAATAACAAATTTGTTCTCACCTCGCGATCCTTCAATTTTTCGATAAGCAAGATTAATACACTTACGATGGTCAATTTAAATATTGCGAACAAGATATTATAAGATATATCCGATAACTTGACAATTATAATTCAGTAATTATCTTATCGAGTTTGTTGTAATCTCAATTCTGATACTTTACTTTTCTGTCATCAAAATACCTTGAGTTCGTTATTATTTATCACGTTCTAGGTCAAATTATATCGAATTTAAGGTAATTGCTATTAGTACAGTAATATATTATATTTATTTATTCCTTATTGCCCAAAATATATAAATCTTATTAACATACCACGTAATTTAATTGTTAGAAAAGCTTAACTATTTATTTCCTTGCCGGCCCTTCTCAATAAAAATCAAACCGAACGTTTTAATATAATCTTCTTAAATAACGACTCAAGCTACTTGTATACCTTGAATAATGTATATTTTGATTTTATATTACAAAATAAATAACACGTACGATATAAACCTCTTGATCGTCTAGGTGATGTATATTAAAATATCAAGAAAAACATAATCGGACATAGTATTTTGGCATATATTTTAATTTTATTACATATATTTTAAATATTATATTAGGGAGATAGACGAACTTACGGGAAATCTGATAAGCTTATGATGATGATTAGAGGCAAGCAGTTGGACAGTGTCAACTTCAAGCATGGAGAACAGCAGTTTCGCACGGAATACACATCCAAAAGCTCTGCGGCCCAGCTAGCCTATTCAACAATCCACCACCCACCATATACAATATGAATTAATTACTTTAAGCCAATGGAAACCTCAAACGAAAAGAGTCGAGTACGTTGAAGTAAAACAAACACACAAACAATTTTATATTTTACATTCAGCAAATTATTCCTAAAAAATACATTTAATAAATACAGTTAATATATTCAGTTTTAAATGAAACTTCATTCGTCAAAAACATTTAATAAAGTTAAAACATTATCGAAATATATATGTAATCATATTTTAATTATCCAAGGTCCCTAAACTAGGATAACACGTGATTTGAAAGCCAGTCACTTCCTAGTTGTGTGATGTAAATTAAATAACAGCAACTTTATGGTTCTATAGGCTGCACGTTTGTATGTTTATTTTTCGCGCTTATGTACGTCTATGTGACGGGTGCATATATGTCTTGTTCATGAACTAATATGTTTATGTATTCATAAACAATATATTTGATACAAGTCTCCTTGTATTAAATATATTGTCAAGTTTTCATATTTCAATAATCTTCGGTGTTGTCTCTGGGCTTGATGATGCCGAGACGAGTCGCTACGGCAGCGACATTGGCTCTGACTTCTTCCTGCACGAGGTTGAAGGACATCGCCAGTAGCGCTATGCCGAACAAGAGGTATAGAGAGCACAGGGCTATTGAATGTACAGCGTCCGCAGCTTCTCCACTTTGACCCTGGAAAATTTAATATTGAACGTAACTAAACCTTGCAATAAAATTTCATTTTATTATTTTAATTCTTAGGTTATTCACGATGTTCTATTTTACTAATTAAGCACATGACAGTTTAGTGATTGCCTGGGTTTGAACCCAGATTAAAATTTACCTGTTCTAATCATCGGACCATATCGGCTTCAACATTTAATTGTATATAGTTAGTAAATATACTTTTTCAGCTGTCAAATGACATACTGAGTATCATGGCGGTTGCATTGATATAGTAAATATACTTATCAATTCAAAGTTCAAAGTCAAAGTTATTAAGATTAAATCAGAGACAATTTAGAACTTTTTAATGATTTGACATATTCTTAACATACGTTAACTGGCTTGCCTGTGTCTGGTAAACGTTTGGTTTACTGGCATGGAATGTGAGCTCGGCAAGAAAGCAAATAGCATGCAAGTTAATTATCAAATGTATCCACAGCTCCGTTATACAGGCTTGTGTATCACTGCCTTCAGTTTATCAAATTTATTACTGACCTGGGCAGGAACAAAATCACCGAAGCCAATGGTTGTGAGCGTGATGAAGCAAAAGTATGCGGCGTCCAGGTAAGCCCAGCCCTCCCACCGCTTGAATAGAAACGTGCCCGCCACGATGTACGATGCCACCAAGAAAACGCACAACCATATGGGTACTGGTTTTATCTGAAAATATAGAACGTTAAAGAAAATAGGAAAACTTGTTTTGAAAATAAAAAATAAGCCGGCTAGTGAAAGTTGAAAACGACCTTAATTACAAAAAAAAGTAATCTACAGTTATTATCAATAGAAATAAACTCATAACGTTGAGATAACAGAACTCGTGCCTACATTATCGCATTTTATCTACATCAATAAACATACATATCAATTATTATGACGCTTTAAAATAATTAATAGTTCATACAAGTCGACTATCAGTGAATTTGTATGAACATAAACAAAAGTATAACATTATAGTTGTATAATAAAACTTGAACGGGTTCTAAGCATATATACATATGTACGCACAAACATAACCATATAACTACGTAAATAGCACAATATTAAATTATATAAAAACTAGCATAACTTATCTTTAAAATGTGGCCTTTATGTAAGCGGATTTTAAAAACTTATTAAGATTTTATTATATATATATAACGTAAGAAAGCGGACTGGCAAGTAGAGCACCTGATGGTAAGTGGTCTCCACTTAGTGGTCATTAGACAAAGGAAGGTAAGTCAATAGACATTGGAAATTAATATTAACTATTCCTTACATCGCCAATGGTTCAACAACCTTGAAAAATAGGACGCTATGTCCCTTATTCCTCACGCTTCAAATCGGAACGCAATAATACGAAGTATTGCTTGGCTTGGCGGTAGAGTATGTGATGAGTGGTTGGTATCTACCTAGATAACCTTCTACAAAGCCATACCAAAAAGTAAAACAAAAGATAACAAAGTTTTATAAAAATTGCTGTTCACCGGTTGCTATAATCAATGAACGATTCATTTTGTTTTAAAAAAATATCTTTTTACTTACCTAGCTCCTCTAATACTAGCATTGTACTCAAACTTATATATGTGTATCGCATAAAGGCTTATAATATTAAATGAAACACTAACCTCCTCCTTAGCGGGTCCAACCAGCTGGACAGCATATATATCTGATTGTCGCGAGCCCCAAGCTGTAATTTTATAGTAAATTATGTATTTAAAAATACCTTAATTAAAAAATAATAAACAGTTATACCAGAAGCCTTACCTGCAGGACGACCTCGACGCAGTGGCGGCGCTTCATCACTCCATTCCTCTCTTTCGGGTGAGGGTGTCTGCAAGAATTAATATTTTACTTGCCTATAACAGAGGGACTACAAATAAACACTATCGACTATCGAACAAAGCTCGTTCTAAAATCAGTTAATTATTTGCATAAATCACTAATTATATGCTAAATAAATAAAATCATATGTATATAAATATAAAAAAAAATAATTGCAAATGAAAATTATATGCTTTTCATTTTTATCGTTTAAGAAAACTTAAGCGCCTTCATTATATTTCCTAACTATCAATTTTATTCTTTAATGTGATATTAGGAAAATGGCTTGGATTATTTTGTTTCTACGACTTACATATCTATAAGGGGCTTTCACGGTATCGTCGACAGTTTGTAAGCGCCGTAACCTCTTACGTCCTCTTTCCACATCCCAGCGCTCGTCATCTCCCTCATCCCAGCGCCGCTCGTAATCATAAATGGCACTGCGGGCTCTTCTTCCTCGCTTTTTCTCCCCGGGATACTCTTCTATATCACGTTCATAGTATTCTGATCTGCCACGGTTAACCCTTAAAACAATTCCAAATTATTATTTAAATAAATAATATATACTTAACAAAATATGTTCTTCTTAAATATCAACTATATATACTGCCTACAGATAAAGTTGAAGTCATAAAAAGTATTGGAATATTAAGTAATAACATCAAAAATATAAATTTCTTCTTTGTTAGCTTGTTTTTCTTAAAACATATTATCTTACCTTCTATCAGAAGTTGGTCTTCTTCTAGGGATGTCAAACTCAAAATCTTCATCTTCTGGATCATATCCGCGATCTCTTGGAAAGTCATCTCTATCCCTTCTTCTTCTTTCTCTTTCCTCCAAGGCTTTTCTTTCTTTATAGTTTTCGTAATCGACATCATGAAGATCATGCATCTCGTATATTTCTTGACCTTCATCAAAATCAAAGTGCCTCTGCTCGTCATAATCCCGTCGAGGCCCAAATTCAGACTTCGGTCTCGACTGCCTGGGGAGCGATTTGCTTCTTATCTCTGGTTTCGATGTAACCTTCGTTTGAAAATCTTCTAAGTCTTTAAGAGCTGCTTGTAAATCTTGTAACGGTAATGATATTTTAGGAAACTCTTCTGAAAATAAAACAACTACGAAATAGTAAACATTGACAATAATAACGGAAACAAAAAAATGCTTTTTTTCATATCCTGGGAGATATTCAAAAATCTTGAAGAGTTTTAATAATTATTGGCTTCCTAAACTCTAAATTCTTATATCTTGATAGACTCACCTGATTTTTATATAATAAAGACTAAACGATACCCTGGAACACTCTATAATAATTCTAATTAGTTACAATTATTGTTATTTTGGTTGGTTTGGTTTTGGTAACTTGCAAAAAGCTGTATTACTTTGTTTAATCATAAACAAACTTCTTCTGACTTCATTGTGATATGTTTTGTATTAGTATTTTAAAGTCGACTCACCCTCCTCTTCCTCGTAAGGATCTCTTCCATATTTTTCATACCTGACGGGGGAACGATCGTCTTCATAATCTCTCGGCCCTAAAATAAAAATAAACAGCTTAAGCATAAAGAAACAAACCTATTATTTGGAGCTTTATAAATATTTGACGTCATTATTTCACTTAAGTTATAATGTAAGTTACCGAACGGCTTCGAGTGGGCGGGAGGCTGCGAGCGAGTACGCGAAGCCGGCACAAAAATGGGTGGCGCTGCGGGGGGGCGCGCCCGTCGCGGCCGTGTACTGTTATACCCGCTGTCACGGTATCTGGTTGTTTATTAATAGAACCTTTTTAATATTGATTTTTATTAGGTAACAAAGACTACATAACATAGACGGGCCGGTTGGCGTGGTTGGTAGAGACTTGCCTTTCACGCCGAAGGTTGTGAGTTCGATTCCCACCAAGGACAGACATTTGTGTGTATGAATATGTCTGTTGAGTCTGAGTGTAATTATCTATATAAGTATGTATTTTAAAAAGAAAAGTAGTATATGTAATATATCAGTTGTCTGGTTTCCATAGTATAAGCTCTGCTTAGTTTGGGATGAGACGGCCTTGTATGAATAATATCCCAGGATATTATTATTAAATTGTTATTAATGCTCTCAAAGTAGTTAAACATTAAGTCGTCTCTTTTTTAACACTGAATTATCACAAAAGCCTACCGACGAATGATTCCTCCTTTGGATGGTTATTTTACATCAGTGCTCGATCGTTTTTGAGTTACGAGTCACAAGCCGTTTAAATCGTCCCTATACATCACATACAAGTATATGAGTCTTCGAAACAAACGAAACGATTTTTTATAGAAAACCTTTGGAATAACGCTTCATAGAAAATACTGCCATCCGTAAGCAATAAACGAAACTGTTTATTGAAATACTAACTGGACTTATGTCAAAAATTAAACAATCGAACTATCGAGCTATTTAAGAACTGAGTATACTGTGATATTATTGCTTTTAATATGTAATAACCGAAAATTCCGTTAAGACTAAGTCTTCGGATTCCGTTAGAAATATATTTGTTTGTTACGCTATCTCGTCTAACTACTTTCACGTCTTTACTCAGCAGATCATCATGAAACTAGTATTATATAATTTTAATCAAAATGAAGTAACAATATTATATAGCTAAATATTCCGAACCTGCAATCAGTGTCCGATTGAGATCGTTCGAGTGGTTTGCGACGCCGAGTTGATCCCCGCGTGCTCCCAGTTCGATTCGATCGCCTAGTAATTGAGGAAAGTATTATAATCATAAAATAAATTGAAATATGTGTTTGTTTAAATCATACCTCATATAGTGCCGGTGACTTGGTTTAGGAGGGCGCGTACATACGTAGCAACAGACTCGCCAATACAAAAATCTGCAACATTTATCGTGTATAGCAAATATAAATATTTATACTGATACACATCAGTTAAAATAAGAGCAGAAATAAAATCATCAGAGATGTGAACGCCTACTAATTTTTAAATGCAAATTTACATAGATGCGAAATGTAAAGCAAATAATATTTTTCTTAAGAGAAAATCTTTTAAACAATTTACAAATACCTGAATGAAGATGCCATGACGTCTCCAATATTAGAAAGACATAGCAGCATCAGGGGGATGCCCAGGATAGCGTAGAAGATGGTCACCACCTTACCAGTCTGAGTCTTAGGTGCAATGTGTCCATAGCCTGCGTTAAGAATATAAATTTCATTAAATACCGGCGGGCAAACAGTGAGAAACTTTTGTTATAATGAAATACAAGACTGTGCCGAGTAAAACTGTAATCGAGACAGCCACAAAATATGTATGTTCTTCGAATGTTAAGCGCTGTCGGCCAGAGTTTGTTACTTTGAGACTTTGTGTACTTTACGGTATACAATATGTTTTTTTACAATACAAGAGGTTTTCTCCTCAAAAAGGGAGAGGAGGCCTTAGCCCAGCAGTGGGACATTGACAGGCTGTACAAAATATATAATATACAAAATTTATCTACACTCAATGATAACATTACTCGCCTTTTAATACAATTTACATATTGAAATTACAATAAGATAAGTTATGTTTATTTTACAATATATATTTTAAAAATTAAATTATAGCATTCTTCTATATGTGTCTTCCCCACCAGGTCAGATATATCGCATAAAAAACCGACAAAGTTGTAAAAGCGTTTCTAATATTAACTCTACAATAGCTTTACGTAATTTTACAAATGTAGATTGGACGATATTGTATATAAATTTAGGCATTCTATACATCAGCATCGGTGGTTCAGTGGTAGAATGCTCGCCTGCCACGCGGGCGGCCCGGGTTCGATTCCCGGCCGATGCATGCATTTTTTTATTTAATAACTAAATATTTTTTTATTTATAACGTAATTATTATTTCGAGTAAAAGCAAATTAGTTTCAACAGATCTTTGAGAAATACACCGCGTTTTGTAACAAATACGAAACTACTTTCAATTTATAGTTGAATTAATTTGATCAGCATTGAATTATGTTTATATAATACAACCACGTAGTTATGTATCACTAGTTGAGTAGAACATTATGAACTTGTTTGAAGATGTAAAGGGATGAGATTCGAAAACGAAAAAAAAATACAAGCATTTGTTTTAAAGATTACTTTGAGCGGTTGCTTTGACTCCAATGAATTTATTTTTATATATTTTTTTAACTTTTAGGATCCGTAGTGAAATGTTTATCCATAATAATAATCTATAACCTCGTGGAATATAATTAATATCTTACATAAACGAGATTGTATTGTTGACATAAATATTAATTTTAATTACTATTTTTATTTGTTGTAAATAAGTTATTTACAACAAATAATAATAGCAAAGTATATATTACACGGTGGTGATATTATAGCTTTCTATTAATGGATTTTTTGAAAGCGGATGAAGACATCCAGATATTACCTCTAAAACAATAAACGTACTAACTGACGTAAAGCACAGCACAAACGTCTGCGGCTAGCACCATGCATACGGATTCCATTTACAAAGTAGGCTAGCACTAAGATAAGGTTGTTATAAAATTAAACCTTAAGGTAGTGATAAAAGTTAAGTGATAAAGGAAATGCATGTTTGATAATGCATCATTTTTGTTGAAAGAGAAAGATTTTATGACGTCAGCGAAGTCGCGGGTAAAGCACTAGTATAACAAATAACATAATATTCAAGCTTGTCACATCAAAAATCTAAATTGAAAGTGTGTGAAACTGCGATGCGCAGCTTGTATGATAAAATATAAACATATATTTAAACTCATAACTTAAATATATATTGGTTTAGAAGTTTTTTCATATACGCATTTAAAAAACCATAATAACCGTTCTGATAATTTAGTGTCGAGTGATTAACGAAAGTACAGAATACTAAATGTGTCACAAAACACAAACTTGACCGAATGATTATTCGAAACAAATCAATTTAATACGATTTCCGTCATATTATTTGAAGCGGATACCACCAAGGTCGCGATACCTCGGAATTATCGGGATTGATTTTTATTATTAAAAAACTAAAATCATTGCATCCATTATCTCAACATCAAAGAAATTTAAACCTTTTTCGATAAAAAATAGGGTATATAATCGAAAAGCCTATAAAGCTGTCATTACCTGTCCAAATATGATTTGGAGTAATTGTAGAGTATTTATTACATTAGCCTTCAAGTTAATGTAACAGTTTGGTTGTTTAGTAACCTGGAATTACCCGAAATATTTCATTTGCTGGTCTATTAATCTGAGACACAGTAGGTCTACAGTCAGTATATGTAAAAATATGTCCTGTCTGACTGTAATGTAAAGAAAACTCTAAACAAAATAAAAAGACCAATAATTACCACAACAACTGGTATAAGATTTTATAGTTTGTTTTGATTTTAAACAAGGCTACGTACTTTTACTCTTCCCTGTATCACTAAACTAAGGACGTGTTTAACTGCAAGAATACTACTAAAACCAGCGATACGTCATTGTGTATCGTCAGAGGATCGCTTGCGCATACTGCCGTGTCGTCGCCTTGAGAGTGCCTCGGGGTACTGTTGTGACATGTCGAACATTTCTCTACAAATAACCTCAATGAAACCGGAATAGCTGATAGCAATAACCAGTGTTCGCCCAAGTGTCGAAATTCGACCATTACCACTACCGAAAATTTGAGAAAAACATTAATGAACTTGCATGTCTCGAACATTTCTTTTAATTTCATCGCTAACACTAAAGCTCGTCCACAGCTAATAAAATAAAAAAAGAAAATCGGTCGACAAACAGAGGAGATAAAGGTACTGAACTGTGTCTTTGCCTTTATATATATTACACTATTAATAATAACAAAACAATAACCACGGTCGAGAGCTAGTAAGTCTTAAGCAAATCCCCAAAATGTAGGTCATTGGGACCGGCGAGACCTTAGGGCTTCCCCAGTCGCAACTCGATTTGGTGCGAGCGACCTTCGCTTCGCTACACTGCAACTATCTACACCATTTTGTAATACTCGATAACGTTAAGGTATTACTTTTGAAGCTATCAGCCGAATATTTAATTTTAAAAACATTGAGATAATATTAAGAAATGACTTAAATAAATGTCACACATTACAATAATACTCGAGAGCCGAGACGGCCCAGTGGTTAAAACACGTGAATCTTTACTTTTATTGCAGACTTGAGAAAATACCACAGGTGAAGGTTAAGGAAAATTAATATTACAATTTGGTGATAGAATAAATGAGGAGTCATAATCGTGACAGACAACTAATCTGTACTACACCTAAGCTACCCTAAGCTTGCCACTGTCTAATTACATTAATAATATTTACATAATAATATTCTCATTTTTGGACGAGAGACTTCACTCCCTTAAGTAGAAGTACTCGCATTTGCATCTAATGCGAAAAAGCCCAGAGAGATTAGACGCCGAAGCCGAAATCGGCTAGGAGTACATCATCGTATCTCTAAACTTCATCGGACATATTATTCCGGTGTACCTTCATCAACAAGCACAAAAATCATAAAAACTATTTTAGCAAAATTTAATACTTGACCCGAATTCGATCTTCGTATAAAATCAGCGCCTAAACATAACATCTCATTCAAAATCATGATTATGTTATATTAGTCACACGTCGACGATTTAATTCTTAACTAAAATATTATACTAGTTTCGCCCGCGGTTTCGCCCGCAAGTTTGGTAACATGGGAAAGAACTCGTCCCCCCTCACCAACAGGTTAGAGTTCAAGTTTTCTTTGTGCCAGGTTTAATCACAATCACTTCAGTGTTTCAGTCGTGAAATAGTAAAAAACAGACAGAGTCACTTTCGCTTTTATAATATTTGTATTATAAATAATAAATTTGTACCATAAACGCATAAGAAATAAACTCGCCATTAGGATTATCTTGTTAGCCTTTAAATTATTTAAATGACGAGTAAATGATATTGTTTAGATACGGGTAAAGAAATAACAAAGTAGGATAACGTACTCGTAAGTCGGATTGACCACAATAGTATAGTAGTGGGTGTTGCTCATCGTCGTCGGTGCGCGGTCACTTGGTGCAACAAATTACTATGGTGGTTTGCGTCAGGGCAAAGAAATATCGTCGTGTTGACAAATATATTTGTATTAGTATAAAAGTATTCCTTATACAAAATAAAACCAAAATATACTTTATCCACAGGTAGTCTCATTATTATAAGCACGTTTGATTATAACAAGATTCGAATATATTTAAAGCTACCTACGAATGCTATTTGCTGTGTAGCTGTTACTCTATTCCGACAATTAAATTGTTTTCTCGGACAATTTTATTATTTAACAATCCATTGATAAAACACAATAACAGTTTTAACAAGCATAATTATAATCCGGGATTCGAATCCGGGACCTTAGACCTTGCAGCCGTACAAACAAGCCATTTATAGACCAACGATGCAGTTAGACAAAGAGACCTGTATTGTCCTTACATAGTCAATGAAACCTTATATTAAGTTTAACAACAAAATATATCATCTATTGTAATTAAACAAAAGTAACGAAAAATATCGTTGCCTTTTAATAAATACAAATCTTATGCTAAAAAATATTGATTGATGTGGCTTCTTACAAAATACAAACGTTTATTGTGGATGATAATAGTTCGTATCTGTTAATTTTTAATTTTTTATTTAAAAACTAGTTTCTTTCCCCTTCTTCGCGAGCCTGTGACGGGGGATTAGGTAAATTATATCCTTTTTATAGAAAAGGGTACAGACCCTTCACAACGCAAAATTCCATGGTGTTGATAGAATGTTGCCACCACCGCCCAATGACATTGACACTGTAAGAATTTTTAATCGACCTCGTCCCTTGTGTGTGTAGTCACACTCATATTGTTGCTTCGTGGTAGAATATGTGACGTTTGGCTGGTACCTAGCCAGACGGGAATACAAAGCCTTTCCACGCAGAACATATACATTTAATTATATATAATGTAATTAAATTGTCAGAAAACAGTAACGATTGCCATTCTTCCCGGTTCTTCTTGGAAGAATTTACATTCCTATATCGTATAATATCCTAGGACATTTTTCAGACACGACATCTGATCCCAAATTAAGCTTGTACAAAGCTTGTGCTATGGGAACCAGACAACTGATATACTACATATACTACTTTTCTTTTGTAATTACATAATTATATAGAAAATTACACCCAGACTCAGGACAAACAGACATGTTCATGCACACAAATGTCTGTCCTGGGTGGGAATCGAACCCGCAACCTTCGGCGTGAAAAGGCAAGTATCTACCAACCACGCCAACCGGCTCGTCAACCATTCGTCACATTCCGAACCAATGGTATCGATTGGAAATAGGCTCGTAAGACCCTACTGGGATGAAGAATATTTTCTTTGATTAAACTATATAATTGTTATTATGAATTTGTGAATTTAAATACACTATTACTGTTTTGGAAATAACAAACATTAAAAATTCGGACTGGAACACATTTTTTCCCTTCAAAAGTTTAGAATAAAATTGTTAAAAATTTCATTTATTGACAATTGACACGATGATAATGAAATTATTAAAACATTGTATTTGACAGCTAACGTTGTCTAACACACAAACTGACAAATTGAAACGCACTTTATCGTTACCAAAGTGGACAATAAAAAGCTTGCTTCATACTGTTTCATTAGTCTAAGACACTTGCTCGAACAGGCGGCTCTAAGGCTCCATCGCCTGAAGTCGACGCAGGCGCCCGTCAGTTACATAACCGATCGCTAAGTGTGCGCGCGCGCATATATTAATTAATATTGACTATTTTTGTTATGTGTATTGTGTTCTGAAAATATGTTAGGTATGTATAAATTTATTAATAGTTATTAGCTCTTAGAATATTTAATAAGTTAATAAAAATCAATCAAAAAGTTTTAATTATATTTTTTTAAATGAATTATAAATTCATTAAAAGTAAACAAAGTAGCAGTAAGTTATTATCCCACTCCTGGGCTCAGGCCTTCTCTCTTTTTCGAGAAGGTTATTTTAAACATATTTTATTAAATTTATTATATTATTTTACAAAGAAAATTATATAATATAAATAATAAATAAAAGAACTCACTAACCCTTATACTAATTATTTATTTATTATCATGACTATTCCATTACCTAAATAGCTACATTTAATCAAACCTAAAGCAGATGTGTGCTTTAAATATTTTATAGCTAGAACAATTATTATAGTAGATATATTTTGTGAAAATAAAACAATAATTAAATGTTATCTTCGATTACAAGTATTGTATATACATGAAGTAACTCTGTCTGTTTGTATTACCTCATCACAATTAATCTACTTAACCAATTGTAACGAAATTTTACTTTAAGGTATCCTAAACAAGGATATGTAAAGTCGCAGAGAACCTGTTATACGTTATATATTACATGTTGGTAGGGTTACTTTGCTGCTCCACTGAGAAACCGCTTCTAAAAGGCAAGGCAAGTAACGAATTTCTTAGTTTTCATCGTTACTATACCCTTGCATTTTTAAAATTTAAATAGGACCAAACTCGAAATACTTCTACAATACTACAGATTTAATAAAAAAAATTATCATAATAATCTGTGAAGCACTCGAGTAAATTACTACAAACAAATGAATTAATAACCTACTGCTATTTAGATGTCGACTCATAACATATAAACATTCGCAAACTTATTAAGTCGTAAGGAAACTGCCTTGACATACTTCGCCAAAAATGTATAAAATAACAATAACCTGCACATCAACCTCGACATACAAAGACGCCGATATTCACGAGACCGTCCTCAAGGCTCCATCTCCAAGCGTCTTGCGACAGCCCCGCCCGCCCACTGTACTAACAACTAGTACACGCGTTAAATCTACTATTTACGGTATACCGAAGAAGCTGAGATGGCCTAGTAGTTAGAACGAGTTAATCTTAACCGATGATCGTGGGTTCAAACCCGGGCAAGCACTACTGAATTTTCATGTGCTTAATTTGTGTTTATAATTCATCTCGTGCTTGACGGTGAAGGAAAACATCGTGAGGAAACCTGCATGTGTCGAATTTCACTGAAATTCTGCCACATGTATATTCCACCAACCCGCATTGGAACAGTGTGGTGGAATAAGCTCCAAACCTTCTCCTCAAAAAAGGAGAAGAGGCCTTAGCCCAGCAGTGGGACATTCACAGGCTGTTACTGTTACTTACGGTATACCGAGACACGCTGGGGACCGAATAAAGCAATTATCCGTGCACTTTATACTGATATTAACGAATATTCGTATCGTAGAATCAGATAGTTTCTATAAATTGAATGTTTTCTTAAAGTCAGAGATTTATTGACATTTTAAATCTGTGTTTATAATTCATCTCGCGCTTATCTGACGAAAATATCGTGACGAAACCGACATGTATCAGAAATCTTGCACTTGTATATCCATCAGAGGAATAAGCTACACGCTACATCTCTTGAGGAAATAGTGTGGAGTTTAGCACATGTGTCCGCTAACTCAATAAGCGCCAAGTATTTTACTAAAGAGGAGAGGAGAAGACATTTATTATGTACTAAGCCATGTGAATGTTTTCGCTAAATTATACCTTAGTTTCGAACATACTCATACAGTTAGCTCTCAATTAAGTAAGTCGGTTCAAAAGTAAAGAAATAAACTAGACTGTAATTGGTCAGTTAACTTGTGCCACGACAACTTAACGAGTAACTCAGTCGAAATATTAAGCAAAATAAAAAGTGCATAATCGTGGCTAACACTCGAGTGAAAAAGTGTTTACAAGTTTACAAGCTTGTAAGACCCAACTTGAAAAATCTTAAATTTGTTTTTTATTCAATGAAAAAATATATTAATAGAGAAAGTTGGGTATTTAGTATAAATATATTCGCGAGAAATTCTTGTGATCTGAATATAATTATATCGGGGCTATATTATATTGTACACAATACCTGGATCTAGGAAATTCCTTCAAAGTACTCGTGAATATAATAATAATGATTAGTCATTGATGAGTAACAGTGGCGTGCCTGTAACTGTAACTAAAGTAGTTAATAGCAGATGATGTTTGTTATTATCTAAGACAATGCTGTGACGTCACTTGCACAATTCTTAGGGCTTGCGGTGAACTCGAGTATTTTTTATAATTGTGGTAACACGGCTTGTCACTTGACCTTCGATTGTACTTTTATGTTGCGACAGTTCTGACTGTATCCTAGAAATGCTGCGAAAAAGTAAGTCCACGTTGGTACAGCTTTATTTTATACATAGTTAAAGATGTATTTTTGTAAATGTTAGATTTGTTTTGCATTGTATTCACAATATTTATCCAGTGAAAGATAATTCGCTTGCTTGGTACCGCTGTTAACTCAGAAGGCTGTATCGCAAATTCTAGGGTTCAAGTCCCGGACGGGCTTATAAAAAGTATTGGGTTTTTCTATCAAGTAATTGTCAGAGCACGTAAATGTTGGGACTAATTTTAATCCAGTTGTGGCTTGCTTGCTTACAAACTCACTTACGCACTATAATATATCTTACGCAGTTGACTGTCTCTATTAAGCATGGCCACCGTGCCTGAATTCGGACAGAAGGATACTATATAAATATTGGCCTTTTGTTCTAACGAAATTTCATGTGAGATTTTATTTTCTCTTAATATAAATCGTGCTCTAATCAAGCAGGAAAAACGTTGTGTAGCGCGCTACTGCTGGCGACGGTGTCGTGTGCCCGCGCCGACCGGTGGAGCTGGCCGGACGCCTCCGCCGCGGAGAGTGTGCGCATTGACAGCAAAGTGCGTTTTGTTGATACGCCGGAAAAACACAGGAACAGTAAAAGGTATGTACACGTTGTTTTTCATTTTTGATATACTAACAATAATACAATTAAGTATTCATAAAAAGGATATTTTTATGATACAAGTCGTTATGTCATAAAAAACTACAGTAATAAAAGTAGACTACAGTAATAAAAATATATTTCTATGAAAAAACTAAATATCCGTTTATGAGTAAAACTATAAAATTTGTAAGATGCAGTCGGAGACGCAAACACATGGAGTGTATGTAACACTCGAAAAACATAATCCTCCTTCTGGGATACTCGAATAAAAAATGTAAACTGAATTAATTAAAACAACCTCCTTAAAATTTTACTTTGTGTAAATAATTTAAGCTGTCGAAGATTTATCAAAATTAGCCTGAATTAAAACAATTAAATACATGAATGGCGGCACGCCGGCCGCGCCACGCAACGTTCCGCCCGAGCTGATTTCGGCACCTTGGCCGACATCGCGGTATCTCACATATTGTTTTCTTATTACAATACCACTATTATCCCACAATCGCAATTTTGTGAAATATATACCGTTTACGTCATAAGAAAGACTCGAGTCAGCTTCACTTGCCGGTTACGACACAATCGTATCGCAGGTCTTACTCTATCTGGATTGAGACGCCATTCCGGATTGCATAATCCTCAACTCTGTATTATAATTATTGCTCAAATTAATCTGTACTCCCAATACCTGGACAACACGCTGCATACTTTCTAATCGCGGTATCTGTTATCGAATCATAATATACAATTGAAAGTGAAGCGTGTATTTTAAATAAAAATAAATAATATCATATTATGATTATGATATTTTAACCTAGCCAATTAATAAATTCAAATGTCATGCTAAAAATCATTAATAATTAAAGCATATTACTCAACACAAGGCTATTCACATTATAAAAGTGTAGAGTTAGTATTTGTTGATTTGCAGGGGGGATATAGGTATATATAAATTTAATTGTATTTTATTAACATACCAATGTTATTTAATTGGTGAAAAGGAGTAGGTAACTACTGAATTACTTGACCGTTGTATGTAGAATGTACATTCCAAAACGGTAGTAGCTTAACATTCAATAAAAAAATAAAAGTAAATAATACCCAGCAAATATCTCACTGTTAGGCAAATTAAATTGCTGTTGGGAAAATTCAGTGGTGTTTAGCTTTGAACTCGAAATAATCGGTTGAGATTCTCGTCTTCTAACCATAGGGCCATGAATGTTCTATTTATTTAAAATAATGTTGTAGAATAATGATTTAAAAGTTCTTGTAAGATCTTAATTGAATAAAATAATCTAAAAACGAATTAAAAAAATAGATAAAAATGTAGAAAAATAAGCTCCTATATGGCGGCCATTTTTATAAAATACACCGTCCCTAGTATCATGCTTGATTTTATCGGTATCACTACTAAGCGTGTGCAAGATTGAACCCAAACATACCAACAGGTGAAGCTAAATAAAACCTCATAATTACAATAATCTTTAACCGAATATTTATCCAATTCTATGGACACACAAAGACAATAATTATATAAAATTATTCTTATGTTGTTGCCTAAGGACGTATATTTATATGTCTGAGTATATGAGTTCTATTTTCAAATTTGTGTCGATTATGTTTTTGCGTAACTACGTGGTGTAAAGATATCTTAGACCATTTTTTGTGTCGGGACTTTAGTATCAATTAATAAATAAAATATAATCAATCATACAACAACATATATATGCTATATATGTTGTTGTATATTTGATACGACTGAGAGGATATTCTCTAATGTCGTGATCGTCAGTCTGTGTGATAAGTTCTAGGGAATTCCGAAATAGTTACAGTTCAGTGGTGACATTGCGTAAGCGCTTAATACTGTTTCTAGTCTATTTACTAATACACTTTATGATTACATTGGACTGCACTTGCTATAAGTATTTTAATTAATCACTACTTGCTACGTCATCGTATTCCTATTAATATAAATATGAAAGTCTGTGTTAAAAATTACTTTTGCATAAAAATTAATAAAAACAAAACAAAATCTGCTTTCAATAAAAGCTTTACATTTGGTTATTAATTGTCAAAAAGTTACAATAATTTCAAAAAGAGATACCTTTTAGGTATATGTAGCGGACGGGCAAATGGGCCACCTGATGGTAAGTTGTCACATTGGCGCTGTAAGAAATATTAAGCATTCCTTCCTTCACCAAAGCGACACCAACCTTGGGAAGTAAGAGGATATACCCTACGTCCCTTGTGCCGGTATCACACTCACCTTTCTCAAGATAACGCAACAATACTAAGTGTTGCTGTTTAGCGGTAGAATATTCGATATGTAGGTGGTACCTACACAGACGAGCTTACACAAAGCCCTACCACCGAGTTAACCTCAAACCTGAAAGACGTCATTATATATTTTTAAATAGCCTGACATATTTTTATTTCCAAGGTGTGCTGCAATCATTTAAGATAATGCCGTATAATAACCGGAAAGTTATATTATGTCGCTGCTGCTGTAGTTGTTTATATGTTGCCATATATTTTCCAAGAAAGATAAACAAAACTCACTGCTACTGTGTACTGATATATTATTGTGTGTATTCATCTTAATAGTAATAATAAATGTGACGAAAATTAATTATTTTGTTTTATTCCATTTAAAGTGTAGCGGACAGTTACTAGTGTCCGCGCGTCAACAGACGTTTAGTCTACATTATGTTTTATAAACATCGCTCTTAGTTTGGAATATACCTATTTAATAATATTTACATACCGAAACGAGTTTAGCTTGCCTTACTCTCGTACTGACCTGACAAGTTCTGACACAAATTGATATTTGGAACATCAAAAATTCCCTACACGCATACAATTACTGGAACATGGGACATAACATCTTAGTTCCCAAGGTTGGTGGCGCATTAGCGATGTAAGCGATGGTTAACATTTCTTATGATGCCAATGATCTATAGGCGTTGGTGACAAGTTACCATCAGGTGGCCCATATACTCTTCCACCTATATATTCAATAAAAATTAAAAAAAAGGAAACAAAATATCCTTTATTCATGTAGACAGTGTCGGTTTTCAAACTCAACATATAATGATACGCCTATTCGGTACACCAAAAAAAAATGCTGCCATTGACAACATACTATGATTAGTTTTATTTTCCATATGTTATTTTTTCTCCGTTATTATTTCAAATGAAATTTTTGTACGCTTATATTTTATGCCTGCAGTACCTCTCTATCCTGATTAAGCCTTTTTTATTCTTAAACAACAGAGACAATGTGCAAGCTGACGAGATTCCATTTCAAGAAGCAACCGACACGGAGGGCTTTTACAACCAGCCGCCGGGCGCTGGGCGCTACCCTGTCCTCGTCGAACCGGAGAAGAGCATTCGCATCAATGGACAGGACGTCTACTTACTCAATGAACAAAACAGGTATAACGCCTATAATAAGCGTTTTATATTTACATTTCTAATTTATTTACTTTAATAGAACACACCACTAACATAATTTACACACATAATACCTTAAAAACACAAAGCTACCATGCGGAGTCGTATAATAACTTAATATTAACGATAAAAGTAAATACTCGTATATGTCACGATATCGATAGACATACTTAATCACCAAACATATTACTGACTTTAATGGTAGATTCTATATTATTAAGGAATTTATATAATCTCTAAAATCTTCCGTATATACAGGAATCAAAGGTACTCCGACGGTACGTTAGACTCGCTGCAGCACTGCAAATGTGTTTCCAGACCAGACTGCAAGGTGCAGACAGATTACAAAGTAAGACGATGTGTATATAGTATTTAAAAGTACACCGATGATAAAGAAAAAGTCATCTTAAGGCTTCTCGTCTGAATGCACCCTATTTGTGCGATTATTATTAGTTTGCTTGCTGTAATTCTCAATATTTATTTGGATTGTATTGTATGTGTCTATTTCTTATTTATATTTGTAATCTTTCGTACCAAGTTCTTATTATTTTTACATTATTTCTTCACTAAGTATATTTTATTGTTTATTTGAGTAATTTATAAACTAATTGTGCTGAATACTGTTCCAGAGGGCATGCGGAACAAACCAGTACCTCTGCTGTTTCAATGTCCCCGACCGACAGAACT
This sequence comes from Nymphalis io, assembly GCF_905147045.1. NCBI lineage: Eukaryota > Metazoa > Arthropoda > Insecta > Lepidoptera > Nymphalidae > Nymphalis > Nymphalis io. The sequence goes on from NC_065899.1 coordinate 13,238,824, forward strand.
CCCAACACTCTGGTTTGTAAACTCTATTCTTATATTCACGTTTCGATTGATAATGTATTCGGTATCATTATTGTGATTTAATTTACAGAATATTTCAATGAAGTGGACGATGAGCGTCCTATGCTTTATCCAAACCAAGGAAATATAGCGGGACCTTTCCCGCCTCCGCATGATAGCGACACGGGCGGTGTATTTGGCGCCAACCACGGACCCAACAACGTATTACTCGGCTCTTTCGATGATCGTAGGCAATCTCAAAGTGTTCTCGTTGGACCAGACGGACCTACTGGTACCATTGGACCAACAAAGACACAAGTTTTAGTCGGTTCAGGAGGCCCCACTGGAGTAGTTGGCCCTAGGAGACCCGTTCTAGTCGGACCTGAAGGTCCAACAGGTGTAATTGGACCCGCAAATGAAAATCGTGATCATCGAAACGTTCTTATAGGATCAAACGGAGCCAGAGGTGATGCAGGGTCTAGTGAAACAGCTCAAAGAGGAGTATTAGTAGGACCAGGTGGTCCAACGGGAATAATTGGCCCCGCGTATAATCGGCCGGTATTAGTAGGGCCTGGTGGACCCACTGGTATAATCGGACCAAGACGACAAGGCGTTTTAGTGGGACCGGGAGGACCGACCGGTATTATTGGTCCAGGTGGATTTAACCGCCAATCACAACGTCCAGGAATCTTAGTTGGCCCCGGCGGCCCGACTGGCATTATTGGTCCCGGTAGACGGATCCTCGTAGGACCAGGCGGCCCTACAGGTCAGATTGGCCCTGGAAACTACTACGGTAAATGAGTGATGCGCTGTGATAACTAATAAACTAATACGCGTAGGCACTTGTAGTGTATGCCGCGCTCGTGTTTCGCCTCGTCGAATGCTCGCAGTGATTTCTTTAATGTAAATATTTAACTAGATTAACATATTAAGCGTTCTGTGCTAACGCTATAAACCGTGGCTTTAATATGTTGGTGTGCTTATCTTGTGCATATATTAATACATGTTTTAAATAAGTATGTCGTAATATTTTTATAATCCTCCACAATTCCAGGATGTTCGCGTCGTAAGAACAATCAGACATTACCGTCCGGTGGTAGCAATAAACAGAAAAATAAAACCGACTGCATTTGTAAACATCATAAACCTAGTTAGGTAGTAATTGATTTATATTGTATAAAATAAAATTAAAATGTTTTTTTTTTGTGTATAAGACAAGTGCGAATATTTAAAAAAAATACTACTAAACTGCTGCGACCTCGATCCTAAGACATTGGCCGAAATTACGGAATTGGATTTAAAATTTGACTTATAGATGTGATCTGGACGCTCGCCAGCGCTCCGCTTCCTTTGATATATCGCAATGCGCGGGAATAACTCAAACCAAACATTTTTCGACTTCATTGCTCAGGTCAATGTAAAACAGGTATAATAATATTTATTGTTAGTAAAAACTTGGACACTTTTCTTTAGAAATAGACTCAATTGTACATTAAAAAAAAAAACAAATATTATACTGTTATTTAAATCAATCTTATACTTAAGACATTACTTGTAAAATAAAAATAATCATGAACAGGTTAAGCGTTTTGTCAGTAACTAAAAGGTCCGACACCATTATAGATATTAAACGCAAGAAGCACTCTCTGTGCAAGACACGGTAGAGTAACACCATTTTCATAACTCTACGCTTCTACTGAGAATTTCTAAGAAAAAGAAAGAAAATGGAATTATTTTTATTGACCCGATCATACTCGTACAACAACAGACCTAGGATCACGAGATGTGCAGCCTTATCAGCTAGCCAACGAAGGAGTTACGACGAAGTGTGTATACAAATCTCAACTCACCTATGGTAGTGATGACAATGATGGAGTAGAACAGAGCCCCCGTGAAGGTCCACTGGATGTGGTCGGTGCTCTCATTGCCATCCCAGCCGCGAACCTTCATCTCCAATAGAATTGCGTTTTCAAAATCCTACCACAACAAATAGCCATCATATAGATTTGTCAATTTTAAAATTTGAAGTGCAGTTTTTTTAGTATTTAGAAAATAATATAATGTTTTTAATTACAATGTTTTATTGTATAGGTTTTACTTATGATTATATTATTCCTGTGTCTCAAAAATATTATAAGAGTAACGAACCACAGCAAGGCAAGACAAATCTTTTTAGATATAAACACCGATTCCAAAAGTAACTAATTCGTTTTATTATACAGTATTCCACGATAACAGTTCATGTGTAGCCAAAGTTGGTTTATATTGTTTTTGTACAAAACATTATTTCGAACAAATTTTTCATTCAATCGAAAACAATTTTTACTGCCAAGGTAAATATAAAAAAAATAATACTTAATGAATATATATTTAAGCACCTTAAGCATGTCAACGACCTCGGCGGTCCAGTTCGTCTGATTCAGATACGACACTCGGTTGGTCATAAACCAAATGTTCTGCGTCGTGTTGCCGCGAATCTGCGATATGTTCATCTTCACCTGCAAATATATCTATAGTTGATTCTGCTGAAGATATACATTATCCAATGATATTTATAACTGTTAATGGTGTGACGTTATCAAAACGCTTTATATGCGTATTAGAACTGTTTATCAGTAATATATATAATTACATCTCGTGCAGATGCAAGAATATAATTTCAAAATATGTTTTATTTAAGCCAGCTTGTCCAAGCACTTTTAAATCGTCGTTGTACAGGATTAAATTAAAGTAAAGCTTCGCAACCTAGATTCTACTGAAAAAACCGACAATAAAATCAGTAGCCACGCTTGTCGACCAATTAATTAACTTAAAATGATATTAAAGTATACTATATTGATATTGACGTCAGTGTCACCTCTCTTTCGTGTTGCGCTTCGAGTCTCTCGAAGGTGACAGCTCCCAGGATACAATACGCCACCACGAGGCTGATCATCACGAAGTGAGAAAACACCACTGAGCATAGTTTCCACGTGTAGTAAAGCACCTGAATACCATAATATGTAGTCTATATACTACGAAAGCAGTATTTTACAAATCAAAGTTTTAATCAATTTGAGAAATTGATATTAACTGAATTAATATTGCTGATAAGATTTTTTGCGGACTCAACTGACAGAATATTAAGCTTACATCATCATCCATCCTTCTGCTGTAAATTTAGTCTGTTACAATTATCATGATTATCAAAAAAGAGGCATTGATTTGAATATATTTGTATATAACACGGTATATCAGTGCCAGATATACCCTGTTCCAATCGCAGGAATCTTGAATAATCTATGGTATTAGTTATGAATGCGAGAAAATATGTCGTTTTGAATGACACCGAAATTATTATTAGAACTATGGAAGTAAAATTAAAGTGGCTATAAGTGGCTTTAAGTGGCATAAGCATAAAGTAGTAGTTAAGTCGAGTATTGTTATAGATGAAGTATTATAAATAAAGATATATTAATCAAGAACTGTTTGTAGTTAAAGCAGATTTATTAGCAAATCGCATGGAATAGTTTAGCTAAGGTTTGTTTATCTTTACTCCTACGATTGGAATAGGCGATAGACATATTCCCTGTATTACGGACTATTCTTTAGAACAATTGAACCCTTCATTATTATCATATAACCTTATAAATTTAAGAAGCGCATGTTCCGTGAATACTTAGCCAGTACGACTTTTTCTGGCAAAATCAAAAAAAATTAATCATAACTAGGGCTGATTGAATGTTCCTCATAAATCAGGCTGACTTACTGAAAACGTAATAAAAATACCCACAACAATTACTTATACTAGCGCGAACATACTGAGTGGGTTTAGTCGAAAAGAATACTAGTCAAAATGTCGAAATTTTTCTACACTAAAAGTAAAATTAATTAGATAACATCCACAAACATAACTCGCCATCGTGTTCCAATTTATCTTGGAAGAATAATTAACAACAGAGATGTATGTGAGATGTGTTTTCCTTTGCAATTCGAATACTGTTTATTATCACTTTTGTGAATTTTAAAGCATCACTAAATATGTACTATATTTTTTTAATATATATTTTTTTCATTTTTGTATTTTTAAAAGGCAAAAGTACATACAAAAAAGGTAAGTAAGTAAAGATAGTAAGTTTGTACAGTTATGTGAGCAAATGTGACAAATTTGTTTTAGAGGTTTAATGTAAAATTAAATATATTCTTATGTTCATTTGGTAATCTACAATAACGCTATGCTCAAAGAATAATTATACAGAATCATGGCTCATCAAATATTTATCAAAAGTTTTTATATAAATTGATAATAATAATTGGAATCTCAGTAGATGTCGAAATCGATGCCATTCTCAGTAATTTTTAAAAGATGATATGAAAACAAATGTAATAAAAAAGGCTTAAAATAGTCTTGGCTTTAAATTTCAGTATGTAATGCTGATGAAATACAGATTTCATTTCATTTTCAGTCTTATTCAATTGCACCTTAGCACACTTGCTCGGCGGCGGCGGGGGGTAGTCGGCGCGCTCCACACGCGTCTCCCGACGAGACATCTTCACTTCTATACACTATATCACTGTCACATACCCACTTATCACTTGTAACTACATTTCACTTAACTCCACACTCATATTAAAATTCCAAAAACAATTATCTTATGTCCTTCAGAGAATTCCTAATCAACAAAAATTCCAAAATCCAGTAAAGATTGTCTCAATAAATCACCGGATAAAATATTACACAGACAACTCGACGACCATTCTTCACAGGAAGGTAATGCGTTGCGTTCAAATATTTAGACGATATTGTGTAAACACGTATATTATAATGTCGGTAATGAGGCGGGCGGCGCGCACGCACGTCGCTGGATACTGGGATATATCGGGACTCCGGCGCAGCCACTTTATGATCTACAACTTCCCTTTTATTTACTAGGATTTAGATTTTGATTTCGCAATTTTGTGTATTTATAAAACGGTAACATGGCACGGCCGATATACCTGTTCAGATATCAATCCGCCCAGATAACAATACATAGTTTAGTTAGATAACAACGACAGAGTTTTTTTGACCCTACAATTTTAAAACCAAGATAATTCACTGAAAAGTACACGCGGATCTCAAATCGCTGATTCAAATTAAAAGAAAAGATCGATAAGACGAATGAAATTCAGCCACAGCCGCGGTGGAGCAGCGTGATATAATATGCTTGTGATGCAATCCTTTTCCCTATTATGAGCAAGAAGATAGTTACAACTTTTACTGTCTTGTAAGTATTGAATTTTTAAATTACGATTTCATAATCAATAGGTATTATATATTATAATTCAAGGAGTAGCGTACTTCTTACAAATCTTTTGCTTATCCATTTTTCGGAAGCTATTTTATAGCAAACATACATACACAGATTTCGTTTATATATTAAATTTTTCCAAGTTTTTTTAAGTTGACATGATACATATGCAACATAAAAATAGAACCTGTTATAAACTAATATAATATAAAACTTCCATAATATAAATCAGGTTTGTAGTTTGTGAGTGATCGGATTCACTTCAAAATAAAACTTTTTTAAATTTTTCACTGCAACTTGTGTAGTGGGTGGTAGTGGCGCTGGTATAATACATAGGTAATAAATGTTATCATAATAATAAAAAGACATGTTGAATGAAAATACGAAAACATGGAACTAAAATATAATTTTAAATACATTTTTAAATAAATATCACATTCGATATTGCTTTTTACTTAACAAATAATCTTAATTATATAATTAAATAATATTCTAACTTATCGTATCATTGTGTTTGGAAATAATCACTTATTTTATATTACTTCATAAACAAATAAAACAAAAATAATAAAAAATATTCACAATTGCGTCGCCGTTGTTAGATACGTCTAATTCTGAACTTTACTATTTTCAGATTTCACATTAACCTATTTTTGTAACTGGGTTTCCAGCATAACGTGGCAAGTTCATTTTATCTTAATTTTGACTGATCGAGTCTTAGTAGTTATCACATCTATCATTATCAAGCTGACATTTTGCCGAATCAATTTTAGTCAACAAATTGTTTGTAGAAAACTTTTCGAATCGACGACAGATTTACAATCGAAAATCGATTCAATAGTGAGTGAGCCGCCTTGAAGTTTTGTTGATTCAAGTTTTTCGTTGAAATCAATTAGGACCTCTCGTAAAATATCGACTGCCTTGAAACCCAACTCACATTGAAAGGTGTGTCACGCAATTTTATGCGGGTGGCCTTTAAATATTATTAATTGTGTTTATTACGTTTGGAAATTTCTCGTGTTCTTAATGGAGTTTCGAGTTTGTTGCTACAGAGTGGGTCCAAAGATCATTATACAAATTTGATGTGGAATATTATTAAAGTATTCGACTATTCAAAGCTCTCATTGGAACCAATTTATTTCTTATTACTTAAGTTTTTTAACTTAAACTAAGGTTTTTGTATCCATTAAAACCGTGAAGTGACTTGTGCACCAGCCGCGTTGGTCTGTGTGTTATCCTTGTCACGTTTTATACTTTGAGGTTGTGACGCAATATGCTCCGCTTCACGGATTGTGTCAGGCAACCTCGTGTTCAGAGTTTCCGGAGTGGTCAGCATTAGTCCGCCCGCCACCAGCGCCGTCGCGCCAAACAGAACCGAAGGCAACCATTCGATATAGATAGCCTAAAAATTTGTGTTTCTAAGTTATCTTTTGTGAGAAGATAATAATAAAATAATATATTTAATATATTATGGATATAAATTAATGATTGCAATAGAGTATCTACCGTTTCAATCTTCTTAATAAGCAATTCGAGAGTATTTGTAAAAGTTGAACATTGAAGTTAACATTACCAAAGAAATGCATAAATCTATAAAGTATTAGATCTGAACTAGTAATCTTACAAGTAGCGGCATCTGTGGCGCCACGATGGAACCAAGGCGGCCGACCATTGAGCAGAATCCGAGCATCGAGTGGCGCGCATGCGTTGGAAACAACTCCGACGTGTACATGTATATACCACTAAACGCCTGTGTGATAGCAATCTTTCCCACCAGGTACAATAGCGTCGCGAGCCAGGACATACCTGAGCCGGAAAACATAAACACATCATCGTAAACGGTCTGCGATATTGCGATAACAATCTGTAGTAATTATTTAAACGTTATTCTTTGTTCTAATGTTATAAATAGGCAGTTGACTATTTTTTGAATTAAATAATATATAAATAAAATATTGTGTTTTTGACAGAACTTACTTTGGGGTACGAATGCTATCGCCGTACAGGAGATACCGCAGACGACGTACGCGATCAGTAACGTCCTCTTTCTTCCAATGCGATCCAACACCAATGCATTAGTGACGACGGCGATCACCTCCACACTCACCACCAACATATAGTTGGTGTATTTATCACCAGCCAAAGACACGGAGTTGATGGCGAGTCCATAGAACACGAACGTGCAAGTTATCCACCACCAGGAACATATAGCCAATCTCGTCATTATAATCGGTGATCGCAGAACTTGCATCCACAGCCCTTCCTCTTCTTGTTCATTCTTACCATCGATCTTAACTTTCTGGTCAACGATCGTCAGCTGTCTTATCGTTTCGTCTGATAAGGTAACGTTGTTCATCTTTGCTGCCTTCTCTATGATAACAAAAGCTTCTTCTTTGCGTCCCTTTGATAAAAGCCATCGAATGCTTTCGGGCAGAAAATATATGTAAGACAGGAACAGCAGTGATGGCGGATATACTACAAGGATAAAGGTCCGCCAGTAGGGAAAGGCTTTAGCTAAGAGAGCAAAACTTAAGCCTCCAATAACCAGCATGATCCCGAGGAACGCCGTCGTCAGCACGCGCTTGTCTTGACCGAGTAGTTCGATGGCTGAGAAATACGGAACATTATAATTTATTTTACTTTAACGTAACTAAAATCTCTTATTATATTCTCATCTTAATGACTGATTAATTTACCGAGCTGTGTGTCATTAGAGCAAGTTTATTTCTTACATTAAGTGCTGTATCTGTTATGTGATCTTAAAGTATTTGAAGATATCTTAGATTTACACAAATAAATGTAAAGAAAACGCTACATCTTTCAAGACTCGAATAACATTATATATATATTTATTTATTTTTAAATAATTATTTCAATTGAAATTAATCATAGACACCATAATGAGTACTTACTAAGGATATATGCAGCAGGGAAGGCACTCGCTCCAGCAACAGTTTCAAGGAACTCCACAATGACGTACATCTCATAGGATAACGAGAACGCCTTCAGTGAGCCGATAGCGCCGACTAAAGTACAGCTCAATATTAGAGCTCGCTTCCGGCCCCAACTGGAATGATAATAACGTATTTATTTGAATTACGTAAAGAGAAGAATGTTTTTGCAGACATGATTACAACAAGAACCGCCAAGTAACTCGGTAGTTACTCTTTATCATCTACATCTATACCAATATTATAAAGAGAAAAGATTTTATTTGTGTGTGTGTGTGCGTAATCGATAAACTCCGAAGTACTTAACTGATTTTAAAAAGTATGTCACCTATAGAAAGCTATGTATGTATAATAGTATTAAATTGATATATTAATCATGAGATTGAACCGAATAATGTTTTATTTAATTTATCTTAAAATGAGTTTAAGATGTATTCATCGCTAACGTTAAAACTGTTAATTTTATAGTCTGATTCTTTACGCATCACGCAAAAACTTCTAATTTATGTTTAGAAGCTTATGATTACGCTTAATTTTATTACGATGGCTGAATGCGCAGGAGATGTAATAACAATCACACGTAATATAAACAATATCCGACGGTTACTACAAACTGCAATCTACACGGATAAGGCCGCGGCATAAGCTAGTTATAAATTGAAACCATTCATAACGTGATACATTCGTGTCTGTATAATCGCAGCAATAAACTGTAAATATGATATGTTGTGTTGAAATAAAGACATCTTACAGACATATGCTTAATTATATCCAATTAATATCGCAACAGCTTTGAAAGAGTTGCATTCTTCTCTAATCACAAATGAAACGTGATTAATGCGTCCCTGTTGGGGAAGGCATTTCAGGCATGTGATATAATATTTTTAACATTTTATTTTTAGTATCGTATATTTATTTCTCGAATGCCTTGTATCTACGCTAAATGAGCACACCGGTTACTGCCAATGTCACATACAACATAGAGGCATATTTATTAGTTCGACGTAAAAGTTGAACGACGACATAAATGTTATAAAATGTTAAACTCAACGCTACTTAATTTCGTGATATGATTTTTACAACTACCGACATTATGATGATTTAACTTTTGTATAAAAAGCGATGTATTTACAATGAACGATCATAATTATTGTTGAACTTGAACAGGGTGGTTACTCTGCCTCTTTAATGAATATTGTTTATAACAACACAACACTTCTTTCGCTATCCTGGCTCACCTTCTGTTTCAAAAATTAAAAAAGTAGTATCCTAGTAATATAATTGCCGATTTAAAATCCTCTCCTTTTTAAGAGACGGTTATAATCGTATTCCACTATACTACTCTATTTCGAACTGGTGGATACACATGTGGCAGATCATCGATTCATCGATGCTGGTTTCCTCAAGATGTTTTCCTTCACCACCAAGCAAGAAGTGAAATTAAAATTCAGTGGTACTTGTCTGGGTTTGAACATGCAATCGTCGGATAAAATTCACGACTTCTAACAACTGAACTATCTCTAGGATTTTAAAACAATATAAATAATCGAGTGACGATTAATTTTCTTACAAATATTAATAAACTATAAAAATACTACTCGGTATCGGTTTTAGTAAAATCTTTTTACGTTTTTACCTTGGTTTATTTGTTATGACATATTATATTATGTAATAACGACGTTATTTTTATACTATGTTGTAAAAAAGTAAATAGGTACAATTTCGACTTATATATTAAACCTACTAAACTAAAATATAAACTATTAGACGATAGACGAGTTCGACGTATTTAACAGTAGTCGTTGAAGACTCACCACTTCCTGGCTCCATCATCTGGTCAGGACGGTGGTAGCGAATTATGTATTACCAATCGAATGAAACAACACGACAGTTAAAAGTAGTACAAAATTCACTTCCAATATTTGTTTACATACTGACTTTATTAGTTTTATACAAGTAATCTAATTCAAGCTTGTAATTGAAGTTTTGTTATTGTGAACACCGGATAAATTAACTGAGCACAAGCACAGACAAACTCAACATCAGTTTACTATATTAAGGCAGTTATACCGACCGATCCGATATGTAACCCAGGATGGGAAGCGAGACGAGCATCCCGATGTTGTGGATGGTCCCCACCAGCGTACGCTTCCAGTCCTGACAAGCCAGGTTGAACTGAAAACAAACAAAAGATTCACGCGCCATACCATTACCACTGTTCCACCTCTGCTTTTATTACGAAATACCTCGAGAGTCGAGTTAGACATGTAAAGGATAATCTGCCGAAGAATCTGCGATATTAGAGCGCGGAGCGTGTTGTGTGTAATATCTGCCCCATCGCTCTAGCGACGCAACTGACTGGCTAGATCAATAACAGCAGCCGTCCGGTAGCGGCTAGCGGCAACATCAGCAATTACTACTATGAACTGATAGTTTGATGGCGTCAGTGTTTTCATTTGAATGTAAACAGTGCCTCGAAAAGTACATCAAGCCGTTGGTTCTGTATTTCCTTTCCCTGAAGTTTCCTTCGCAAATGATTTTTCATCTCTCGGATTATAAGAGTAAATTAATAAACTTATATAGACACTTGCGCACTATAATATGACTTGCACATTTGGCCTTGAAATTAAAACTATAAAATATATATTGTATATCCGTTTTATATCTTAGTTTTCGTTAGTTGTAGAAAGGAAAAAAAAACATTGGAAACAAAATATTTTTTTAATGGAGCACGCTGGCTTCTAGCCGCGACCAACCGAACTCAATCTCAGTGTTTCACAATATGAATTATTTTGTTACGCAAGTACATTTATAATCTTACAGTTACAATCCAGCGACTTGATCAAAATTAATAAGTTTTAATATATAATACAAAAAGTATCAGCTTGGACAGCAGTCATTATCTAATTTACCGGTTCCAATTTATCGCTTAATTTAGTATAAAATAAAATAAAAATACACATTACAAAATATATAGAAAAAACTTATTATTAATTAATTACAGTTATACACACGTCTCTCACCTCAGCGACGATTGTATCTTTCGAAGCATAAAGCCAATGGTCGCAAGATCTGAGTTCATCGGAGAAGTTCCCGGGCGCGCAGGGCCCAGCGTCAAGGGGTGTTTTGATGAAGCACCGCCGATCTCTGGTGCTCTCCGGCAGCGCGCTCTCCAACCAAGGGGGATTGTATTCAGTACTGTTCACCGCTTCACATTCCGGCACCACGCATCTAAAATATATTTATTTATTTAAAAATATTAGCTATATAAAACACAAACAATAATAACTCTTCACCTCCATGACGCTCACTCCGTGACGTCACGTATAGCGTAATTGTTAAAGATTACGTAAAAACTAACTTTGAAAATTGGTAGTAAAAGAAATATGCAAGTGGCTTAATTTTGTTTATTTATCTTATTTACGCCTTTCTTGCACTCATTATAATATCGCACATGTATCCGTTTTTTTTACAAAAAAAAGAGGATAATCGTCATGCGTAATAAATACAATTACATTCTATGCATATCGTGACTCCCTAAGTCACGAGATTGAAATTGCAAATTAATAAATCGAAAATATTTTTTACAGTTAAATCAGTAGATAAAGTAAAGACCTTGTATTCACTCAAATAAATAAACTATACATACAAACAATCCTCAACACTCCTATATATAAGTTTTTTTTACAAATTTTAATTTGAGTCAAATAAACTTCGTTATATATTTATTATTCTTAGTCTTCCGACTTGGAATTTTTTTAATAGCGTATTTACACAATGGCCAAGGGAGCACGTGCCCGGGGCGGCATATCTTATAGGGATGGTAGCCTAACCTAATTTATTGTTAAACGTAAAAAAGCTCATGCAATTTTTAAACGTGTTTTGTGCTACAAAGTAAAAAAAGCTATAATACACAAACTTTATTGCGGTTAACGGCTTAGTTCAATTTAATATCACTAAAGGATATACAAAATTCATCATCAATATTCTTCAACCATACCGTAACAGCCTGTGACCCACTGCTGGGCTAAAGGCCTCCTTTCCTCTTTTTGAGGAGAAAGTTTGGAGCTTATTCCACCACGCTGCTCCAATGCGGATTGGTGGAATACACATGTGGCAGAATTTCAGTGAAATTAGACATTGGGCAGGTTTCCTCACGATGTTTTCCTTCACCGTAAAGCACGAGATGAATTATAATCACAAATTAAGCACATGAAAATTCAGTAATGCTTGCCCGGGTTTGAACTCACGATCATCGGCTCAACCATACTTATATAAATAAACACCAATTAGAAAGAAATTTAAAAACAAACAAGTTCCAAGACCGTTTACGCGAATGAATGAATTAATGAACGTACTCCTACTGTTACGCTGTCAGTTGACTTACAGTCATCTTTACAAAACGTATTACTCGTAACTGGCATTAGTGTTGTTGTTCTATTTCGTCACTGTATTATCGTCACTAATCGTATCATCGCAAACAAACATCGATTTACATTTTTGATTATCTAGCAAGTCGTATACATTGCCCCACTAAACAGTTAACATTGGCTTCGCCGTTGGCCGGAGCAAGGAGCTCGCGCTTAGCTTTGGTCTACAGAACAGACAGACCGACAAAAATAAAAAAAAAGATTGTTTTGATTTTAGTAGCTCGCAATTAATAGCCACATTAACTTTAAAAGAGGCAGAGATTTTGAAATCACAGACAGATGCTTCAATGTGTTAAAAACAGTGTGTTAGTCTCATACACATCTTATTATGTGGTATGCCATTTTCACATGCTTAAAAGACTTATGTGAAATATGAAGTGTCAAACCCAAATTATAAAATACGCTGATTGAAATCATTTTCCTTGTCCTTAAAATTGCAAAAAAGAACTGCGCCGGTCTGGTCAAGGTCGGTCGAATGATCATGAAATTGTTGCGGTCACTGATGATTATATATTCAATGTAAAACAAACTTAAGCAAAAAGCAAAAACTTAAAAACACTTCACATTAATGGGTGTTTAGTACTTAAACATATGAGTCAGTCCAAACATCCGGGCTATCCACGATTAATTATTTGATGATACGAAAGGATATAGAAGTTTCAAGTTTAACAGTTAGTGTCATTTGGGTAAATAGAGAAGGGTAACTACTCGAGTTTTTTGGTCAATCCTTCTTGGTAGAATCTTGGTATACCGAACTGATTATCTCGTTGGTTCGTTGGTTAGTTAGCTTTAAAGCCGCAGATCCCGAGGTGTGCAAACCAAGTCGGGTCAATAAAAAATAATTTAATTTCTCTTGGACTGCTCGGAGTCTGAAAATTTGTAAACTTCCGTGCATCGGAAAGTACGCGAAGCCGTTAGTCCTGCGCCCGAACTTTTTCCGGTCGTCGGATTGCCATCCCATTAGATTATGGGAGTGAGGGAACATCTGTGTTTCCGCATACACTTGTGCACTATAATATGACCTACGCAGTTAGCTAATCTATCTCGAGATTGGCTGCCGTGGCCGAAATCAGTCAAGTAACAACTAAGCACTTGAAAAGTCAGAGGTACTTGCTCGTATTAAAATCTAAAATCACCGGTTAAGACTATTTTGGTCTGAAGCATCCAGAATCGGAGGTGGAATTTCGAAAAAGAAAAACCTGAAATATTTTGAATTTTTTCATTGTTCAGTCTCATGATAACAGAATCGCTGAAATGAAGCCACTTCCCTATTAGCAGCAGCGCTTCCGACACGAGCTATTATCTCATCAAACTCTAGACAAGGTTACGTCTAGAAACTGGAGTAAATCATATTAGATACCATTGTTTTGAAGTTATTACTTAAAATCTACATAATATATAAATAACTTTATAACCATGTGCCGTCAGCACCTTTTTAGTTGTACTCCATATTTGGCATGACGAAATCATAACAATTTCTCATAACATCAAGCAGTCAGTACAGGGTACTCAAACAATTGTGATGTGTCGTAAATAAAAATATATTATTCCTTCGGTCTTTGAGTATTGCCTAGCCTCATACCTGGATCCGTCTCTGAATATTATATACCTCAGTATCTCAAGATAGCCTACACGCTAAAACCAAATCTGAAATCAAGCTTGCTATTATTTGGTGATTTTAGAACTAATACTGGCTATAATGGTAATTAGGAAGTCTAAAACTGTGACTGAGCCATGAAACTTTAACATTTTTTTAAATCGCAGAGGACATAACATAAAATATATGTAGGACGGAGAACAATTATTTTAAATTGTGAATTTTTAATCCACTGCATAAACATAATATATAAAAATCTACCTATATTTTATACAAAAAAAAAATATCACCATAAAAAATTCAAGCTCTCATCTACTAAACTGTTTCGACTTATTGATATTATATATGCCGTGTATGCCTTAAGGAAAACGTTATGTTGTCCTTAATTTGTATTTGAAGTGCATAAGTATTATGTGACAAGTGAAAGTCATCGAGCTGTATGTTCGCTTAAACAGCCGCGAGTCCTTCCTAGACGAAATTAGCAGCGATTAAGTCTTACGTAAACAATATTGCAAAAGATTAGTCTCTCAGCATGTCACGGCCGATAATTAATATATTATTTATATTTTACATATAAATAATCAATATGGTGAATATATTAAACACACTATATTTATGAAACATTGTGTTTATTGTTCTAAGAATATTATGTTGTAAAACAATGCAAAGTTACAAGGTATGTATATATTTACGGTGACGTTGATCGATTTTGGAGACGGCCGCCATTCTCAACGAAAACTGCAATGGAAACGGTAGAAATCGACAACTGCTCAAGAACTATTGAAGACCACATATATTCTCTCGCTTTCACAATCCCATGGGACGGCATCGCAGAGAGTTCAGCCGCAGGACCGTTGTCTTTATGTGCTTTCGAAGATAGGGGCTTAAATACCACCAACTTCCAAATTCTAGGCTACTATTTAAAAATTATTGACAGTAAAAACGAAAAACACGTACAAACTACACTTAACATATATTCAAAATCAACTACCATAATAGGTATTTGTTTTACATTACGATTATATGTATTATAATAATATTGTTATTTGTTTAATTTCTTATTTAGTTTTTAGCAAAAGTATTTTGTTCCCCCTTCTTATTATATTTTTGCATACAATAAACTTTAACACATGTTTTTGAGAGAAGAAATTAAAAAAAATTTTGTATACCTACATCATACGACACCAAATATAAATAACCCAACAAAACATTTGCTAAAGATATATATTTACTGAAATAAAATATCCTATAACATCAAAAATAAAAACTAAATATTTTCTATTTAGGAAGGAGTAAAGTTAATAAAGTAATTACTTGACAATGGCGTGTTTACCCTGTCGTAGTGACCCTCGGAG
This sequence comes from Nymphalis io, assembly GCF_905147045.1. Lineage (NCBI taxonomy): Eukaryota > Metazoa > Arthropoda > Insecta > Lepidoptera > Nymphalidae > Nymphalis > Nymphalis io. Next base: position 13,254,424 of record NC_065899.1, read on the forward strand.
AGGAAACATCAACTAAATAATAATTACCGGCACCAGTCGAGACCTTATCACTAACGAACGAAAGCATCGTCGCTCCTAATGATACGCGTACAACGCGTGTATATGTATATTTAAGATTTACTCTTTGTTTATTGTTATCTATCAGACAGGCTTTATTTATTACACAGTTCAAAGTGTTGAATCGACTTATAATCAAATCTCAAACACTACACACATACTCTGATATTATTATATTTCCATTTAAGATACTGAGGAGGTCTTTGTGATCCTGATGTGCTCCTGACTGATGTCGGTGACGGCGGGCCTTCACAAGGGAGACTAGCCCATTGCGCAGGACATATTGACAATTGTAGCGCAAACACAAGTACACTCTCTATTCTCTTACTCTCATACTGCGATGGGATGGCATATAGACAGGTGTTTTACTGGGAGATGGTACCGGTGGTGGCTTTGTTCTCGCCCGTCTCAGTAAAAAGTTGTACTGGTGCCAAACTCCAATGTTTCATATTGTGTTCTGGTTTGAATGGTGAGTGAGTCAGTGGAATTATAGGCATAAAAGCCAACTCTGATCTCGCGAAACGCGAGCGTTGACGATGGCGGAAATGGATTATATTTCTTAAAATGCCCTGTATTGACGCACCATTTAGCCGCTTGCCTATTTGTTCGTATGCCTTCCGAATTTTGAATTCTTTACTTTCATTAATAAAAATGACGTAATAATATTTCTTTTTGTCTTCCTTAGGTTCAATTTAAACAATATTTTTATAACACAAAATAATAAATATTTGTGTTTTAACTAAAGGTATAATTAATAGCGTCGCGATGGGCATTAGCCCGCATAGAACCTAATGGTTAGAACGTGAATCTCGTGAATTATGTGCGAGGCTGTTAAAGAAAACATGGTGTCGAAGACAAACAGATAAAAATCTGAAATTTGTGTCGTCGTGTAACGTGAATGTAAATGTATGTGTGGATTACGTTATAAATTTCTCGAAACTCCTGTTGGAAGATAGGAACCCTTAGCCCAGCGATGTACCATTTACAGTCTGTTGATATAGTTTTGGGCGTGATATTTTATATTTAAGATAATTATATTCACTGAGACAAACCGATTTATTCATCATATAAATCTTGAATATCGATCAATGACAGAGATTCGAGCGGACACTTGGTTTGTTCTCGAAACGATGTTGATTCGAAAGTTCTCATTAAAGTCTGCTTTAATGACGCATATTTTATTTTATTTAGATTTTACAAAACATTTTATCATGACATTTTTCCCCTGACTAGCAAAGTTCATTATTTATTTGTATAATATGGAACTTCAATTTTTGCAAACCCGTCTGGTGGGTACAACCAACATATTCTACCGCCAAACAGAAATGGTAAGTATTCTTGGGTTCATGTTTGAAGAGTGAGTGAGCCAATGTAACATCAGACACACGGACACAAGCGACATAACATCTTCGCTTCTTAGATTGGTTACGTACTTGTCACATAAGGAATGGTTAATATTTCTTGCTCTGTTTTTGTTGGTTTTTTTATAAGATGTTTTTATTATTTTAGAATTGTCAGAATTTACTGTAGTTTAGTGTGACGTCTAGCAAATGAATGTATTTGATTGTCTAGTATTGTAAGAGTACTTTACCTGTACGGCACATCAGCCGCTATGAACACGAAGTTGACGGCGTAGTGAGCCAGCACGTAGGGCACGAGTGCCAGCAACAAATAGTTGACGACGTGGAACCGTCGGAACTGCCCCAGTTCCCTCATCAGTGCATCCGTGTCAAATTGCATTTTTTTCTCCATCGTCGTAACTTTACAGTTCGTTATTTTTATATTTTAAAACTCACTGTGTTCGCATAACTTCATAAAATTATAATGAAATGTTTATTTTTTGATATTTTATATTAATTCAAAAACAATATATGTATTTGTGTATACACTCTTTTTTAACTAACGCAACACGAAACTGTGTGCGCGTGCGCCGCGTTCTCTGTCACGATTGATAGCGCACGGCAATTTTAAGTTAAGGCTCGCGGGCGAAAACTTATTGTGATAAAACATGAATCCACTGAAGACGTGAAAACAAAGTTTAATCAATATTCATACATTTTATATACTATAAATACTTAAATGTTTTAAATCTATATAAACTATATAGTTTTTCGTTCATAAATACTATTTTTTTTTTTAAAGATTTCCTATTAAATTATTAATAGTTATACGGTGATTATATTCATATTACCAGAATGTGTAGACTCTATACAGTACACAATAGAATTCTTATAGTAAATCTTCTTATCACACGATACATGAAAATATTTAATATTAATCGCAAAACGTGACAATTAAATGTAACATTTTATTTTTAATAGCACTTTATAATTGTGAAGAGTATAAAACCGTGCACGGCGGTGAAGGAAATCGTCATAACAAAACTTGCATGTGTCCGACGACATTTGAGGCACATGTATCACTAAGGTAATATTCTAGTTTAGGGGAGAGGAGGAGTCCACTCTTCTTTTAAAATTATTTATACAGTACATACAAAATACTTAGTCAAAAATATTACCCACCAAACTTATGATACAGTTTTTTTCCTATTTTAAACCAATTTAATTATTATTACTTTTAAGTATTTGTTTTTGATTTTTCTAGGACATCCTAATAACTCCTTAATCGTAAAGATGGTAATAAGTTAGATGAACTATGAAAACAAATGATGGCGCTAGTGCGGATTCGCACCTGCGATCCGCGAGTACGATTGTCATGATCTCTACACCGCGTTGCCTATAAAAACAGTGAACACTTATATTGCATGTAATTTCAAAGTCAATTGGCGTGAAATTATTACGTTACATGAATGACGTCAGCAAATACCGTCATGTTGTACGTACCGTTTGAACAGTCTGTAAATCTATCTTTTGGACTCTTCCCTAATTAATACAACGCTTAGTGCTTTAGTTAGTAACTATACACAAACATGGTTAAATTATTATTATTTATATTATAGTTATATTTATTATAATTATTATTATATATTATTATAATTAGCATTGAAAGTCAGCTTATAATTTCTTAAAGTATTTTAATTACGTTTATTGAAATATTAGATAAAATTAATAATGTCGTACCAAAACAGCTAACTGTTACGTGTTTGCCAATCAACAATAATTGCAAATAATATGCTAATAAAGGATTCCTTTAATACAAGGCATTCCTGTTAACAATAATAGCTATCAGACAACTAAAGAAGGTCTTAAGGAAGACGGTGTAGGATCACAGCTTCAACGTATGAGATGAAAAGTATTATTTTTATCGGTTCAATTTCGTATATTAGTATCAGTACGAAAACAAGAGACTGATCGCTTGTTTCGATATTTAAAACATCACACTTGCTTATAATAATAGTAATAAATCTTTTTTTTATAATTTAACTAATTTTGTCTAAAAACTTTCAATTTGACTCGTTGTCTGACTAACCTCTGAGAGCATTTTTATTACATGGTGTGCAATGTTCCGTTTGATAAATATAATAATATACGGGTAGCTTTACCGTGACAGAAATTAAGAAAAAAGGTTTTTTTTTTTTATAGAACAGGAAGGCGGACGAGCATACGGGCCACCTGATGGTAAGTGGTAATCAACGCCCATAGACATTGGCATTGTAAGAAATGTTAATCATCGCTTACATCATCAATGCGCCACCAACCTTGGGAACTAAGATGTTATATCCCTTGTGCCTGTAATTACACTGGCTCACTCACCCTTCAAACCGGAACACAACAATACCAAGTACTGCTGTTTTGCGGTAGAATATCTGATGAGTGGGTGCTTCCTACCCAGACGAGCTTGCACAAAGCTCTACCACCAGTATACTTTAGTCCGATTAATGTTCTATACGAGATTCATAGGATGAAAAAAAATTGTATCTGTAATAAATTGTATTACCTTTTCAACAATTAGTAATGACTAGAGCTTATAACTTCCAATTGAACATATGTTTCGAAACCGTTAGTTAGTAGTAGAATTAATAATAATATCCTGGGAGATTATTCACACACCGCCATCTGATTCCAGAGCTTGTACTATGGAAACCAGACAACTGATATACTACATATACTACTTTTCTTTTGTAAATACATACTTATATAAGAATTATACCCAGACTAGAAAGGCTAAATGTATCTACTAACCACGCCAACCGGCTCGTCAATTAGCTTTACACTTCAGATAATATTGATGAACTCAAAAGACATACATGCTTGTAAGATTCTACTTGAATGGAGCCTGTCATAATTTTCGCGCATGACGAGAGCACAGGCAAACGGTCACGATAAAACCTAAGGTTGCCATTCCTTGATTAAATTCATTAGACTCGTATTAACGATTGTCTGAATGTCCGTTACCAATCAATCGATCAATGGCACAAGCCATTGTCAAACTGGCACTCGGCACTCGGTGCTATTCGTTCGCTACAATATGTCGAAACGTAATTGTAGTCATCAATGCCTCCAGTGACATTGTTGTTCGAACAATGACTTAATAACATTGGAAAAGCGAGGTTGTCAGTAAGTTACTGGAAATTAATTGACTGAAATAATTATAATAATTTTAATTGCAATCGTTTTATTATAATCTCGAAATAAATGCAAAAACATAAACGATTCTTATAATATTATTGAATATTTATTTTATTATATTATGATATGTTTTTTTATTAAGGGAAGCTAATACTGCCAATCGAACTGAACATAGGTAATAAATACATATATATTAAAATAAAAGTATAAATGTCTGAAAAATTATTTAATAAAATACCTACTTAATGGAAGCACAATTGAAAACATTACCTTTAGATGTGGCTACATGATTACCAAATAATATGGCTCCATTAGCCAAGTCAAATATTTTCCAAATGTTTAGGACTCTTACAATATAAACACGAATGACCTACAAGGTATAACCCCGCATGTCATATCTCCGTGTACAGCTTTAATTTTTACACGAAAAAATAATATCACCTCTATTTTTTAACATATTACTGGACACGAGTTCGTGTCCATGAGATTTATTGAAATAGAGTTCAGTTTTATTAAAGTTTTTGTCACATCCGTTAACCCTAGAGGTCGTTTTACGACTGTAGTAGGTATAGCGTTAGTTAGACATGCGAATCACTTTATAATTATATCTAAGGTAAAATCTTTATGGCGTTAAAGGGAAATCTCTTGATCACATTGCTTCATAGTCAATTCAAGGAACTCAACAAGTTTCCATAAATAGGATAAAGATACTTGTCTGAACTAAAGGGAGTGCAACGTGAATGTTTTAGGTTCTTTCTTAATTACGGTTTCCACAAATGATCTCTCTTTCTATGCCAATGGTATTTGTGATATTGTATTGTTTGCAGGTGGTTGTAATTACTTTCATAAGTTGATAGGAACAAACAAATGATGACGATGTAAGCCGTTATAGATTTTTACTAATACAAATAAATTATATAATTTACAACAAATATTTTTTTAAAGCTAGACGTTACATAACAGAATTTTGTTAGGATCCAGTTTAGGCTATGGTTTAACTTAAATAGATAACAGAAATCAAATGATCATATAAGATATAAAAAGATATGAAATTATCTACATAAATTATAAGGAACATTAGGACCTAGGTCGGAATACGACGCAAATCCTCTCACACGGTCATGACCACAACGGTACTTGGTGTATATTTTTATCTTATTTCTGTTAGTTTCTTTTTATTATTTCCGTATACAATATTTTAATTGTTTTTAGTTTGTTAAATTACTTAAGTCATGGAGATCTATTTTTATGTTTGTCTATAATTTAAATCATATCAGTATTATGTCTTAATTTTTGTGGTTTTTTTTTATTGTCCGAAGTAAATAAGTAAACTACTAAAGTTTTAATAATTTTATTTAAATCTCAAACGGAATTCTCATTTATTATCTCTTAATGCTTAATTACTATAACATTTTGATTATTTTCTTGATTTAATATATTGTTTTATCTAACGAGCTCTTCGGGCTCTTTGTTATGTCCCTTGTGCCTGCAGTAAGACTGACCCATTCACTGTTCAAACCGGAACACACCTAAGTATTGCTTTGTAAGCATCCATTTAGTAAGCGGTAGAATATCTGTCGAGTGGGTGGTACCTACCCAGACGGGCGGCTGAATAGGTATCACCCACTCATCTCTGCACAAAGCCCTACGACCAACTAAGGTTTAATTTTATAAATTTAAACAGAAGATAATGAGAAGAACTTCCAACCATCATTACATTCGAACCCACCCACGATAGTATTATCTATGAATATAGTTGCCTTTACTGTGCTCGTTCAGCCTCTCTCCATGGGTAATAATAATGTTGTATATATATGACCATAATGTTGATATCAATTGTACTCTATATTTTGAAACCGGGCAGTTTGATCGGTTGATTACGCATTTGCTAGTTAAATAAAATAATTAATTTTGCGTTAGAGAGTCCTTTTATCGAAATAGGTTCTAGACTGTATAATAAGTTCACGTTACGAAGTTAAAATGTAATATCCGCAAATGTACTCAAATATGGTAAACTGTACAGAACATTAAGTATGCCTGTATAATTCAAATTATCACGGTTATAACCCTGCAGTGCGACCTAACAAACAATTAATGTCATTTTAATAACACATTTTTGGTCTCCATTGCTCTCGCTTACAAAACCTTTCTTATGTACCTGTGTCTTCGTTGTAAGCACTGGTAGTCCAGTCATTATATACATTTGAAAATGCATGTGAACCTAGAAGCCTAAATTTTGGATATAACGTGGGGGGCTAGAAAAGCTTAACTTCTAATTGCCGACTTAGATTTCCTATGTACATTTTCCGCTTACGTAATATCCAAAATTTAGCCTTCTCGGTTCACAGGCCTTTCTAACCTATGCGATTATAATATATAATATACAAAGAAACTATTTACGTTACGTATTATTGTAACAGTGAAACAGTTTTTAATCGCCTTTAAAAAATGTTGGTGATTGTGAAGTCATGCATTTGTTATTTATGTATATTCACAGATAACTTATTTGTTTATGAACCGATTTTATTGATTCATTTTGCGCTGTTCACTTAATATACCTGGCTTTTCGAGGAATATATCAAAGAACTCCTCAAACTTAGAAAATGTATAGTGATGGATGTATTTTTAGGCTTACGACAATCACAAAGCAAGGTGGGTACTAACCAATGATCATGGTCACGCTGCACTTGGGCTTTAAAAGTACACAACGGAACTCCTTCGTGGAAAGCATCAATTAATTAATTTATATAACTTTCTATATATCTTTGTGGAATTAATTTTTAAAGTTTACTTACTTGCGTTCTCGACCTTCGTATAATTGTACCGGGTACTATAATATTCAATTATACGACGATGCTTTTATTCTGCTATAACTTTTACAAAATATAACCTATAATACATAAATATGCTATCCATCGTTGCAAGTTTCCCCCTTTTGTATTTATATAGTTTTCCATTTATTTTAATCTTACAAGATTAAATACAATGGTTGAATACCATAGATTTTTTTCCTTAATAATTTTTAGGTAACCTTAAGAATTTAAAGTTAAATTCTGCTTATAGTAAAAAAACATTAGGAAAATTAAACGCAACGCCCGACGTCATTAATTCAGCAATATATCAGTGAGTTGTTCGAATGCTATTTGAGGTACAATTATAACTTTATCCGCTACAAAGTAAGACAATTTTAGCAACACACCTGTAAGGAATGTCAGCAGCAAGGAAGATGTAAGTGGTATGTAGCAGCCCGACTTGCACGGCTGCTAGAGCTACCAGCACGTACACCCGCAGGTGGAACCGACCCGCCTGCCCCAGCTCCCGCATCACTCCGTCCGCGTCAAATACTCCACACTTAGAATTCTGGCTATCGTTCTCTGACGGCTTACCCATCGGATCGCTCATTCTTTTCCCAGATTGAAATCAACAATTGTGGCCGAACGTTGACCGTTAATACTTGTTTTAATTCGTCGTGTGAGAAAACGTTTACAAAGGAAGTGTATCTGGCTGATATTTAATAACAACCAAATGTAAACGTATCTGAACACTTCAGAAACAGCGCACGCGCACCGAGTGAGGTGTACCACAACGACAGCGCAAAAAGTACTGAACAATCGGAGCAGTTAGAGGAGTGCCCTGAGGACAGCAAACAATACTGATTTGTGGGTAGAAAGCCACTGTGGGTCACGGCCGCCTCTCGGTTGTCAGTCATCTGTGCTCATTGCTACATTTGATTGGCCACTTGCATTGTAATTATATGCAACGCATACCGTTGAAAACATTCAAATTCGACTTTGAGTAATAGTGATTCGGTACTTGCAAAACTGTTATTGACTTTTAATAGTGCCGCTACAACCACACTATTAAAACTTTATATAAATTTAAGGACCGATACAAAGCTGAACAATCTCTCTTATATACACATATCTATTAATTAATAGTTTGATCAATCTCATTCAAATCATTGAGAAAGTTAATTAGATAAAAAATACTCATAAAAATCCTTACAAATGCTGTATTTTAGATATGTTATCTTAAATACATTAAAAGTTTCTGTAGTAGCATTTTATACACTTTTCAGTGTTCCACAAACCGTGAGTTAACTTATTCACGTGATTTAGTTACGCCTAGTACAAATTTAATTAAACTCTTTACCTATTATAAGGAACTGGAACTGGAACATTAATAATATCTAGTATAAAGACTTTTGTATAAGACAATTCTATAAACACAGACAGTTTCTATATTTGGCGTCATGAAAGAATCTGTACCTCTTTCAAAGCCGAATTATCGACAATTCCACAGGACAGGCAACCTATCGGCTTGTTAGCTATACGTTTAAAAATTATTGCACGACTTTTGATGTATCCAGAAACATACATAAACATACGTGAACTTTAGGTAGATACTTCTTGAGGCCAAATGAAGGTTTTCACGTTTAGTTTTTTTTTAATAAGAATAGTCAATATTAAATCAATAAAAATAGCGTCTAAGATAAAAATCAGAAAACAAAACTACAATATAAAAAATGATATTTCATATTTTCATATTTCTGCTCAAAAAATGAACCAAAAGAAGATATTTAGCGTCACAACAAGTGTCCCGCTCCGTCCATGCCACGTTCAATTACTTAATTCAGTGCAATGCACGGCGATAAATCGGTCGCTTTACTTAGTTAAACTGGCTCAACTCTCGATTGTTGCTACTGGAACCGCATCTAGACTCCTTTATACCAGTTGTTAGTTAAAGGATTATAATGAGCTCCTGGGCAAATATTGGATCAGTTAGTAGAACACGTGGATCGTTTGACCACTAGCCATTTATATTTTTACAAATATCTACATAAAAATCAATGAACAAAAGGATAACGACTGTAGATGTAAATGCATCTCAATACTTTTAAAAGCCCAGACGAGAGACGAGGTCTGTTGTAATTTTGCCACCAATGTATATATATATAATCACCAATGTATATATATATATATATATTTGTGTCTATATGGCTTCAGACCACATAAGCGGTTTCAATGATTTTTTTAATCGAAATGTGATTTAATCAGTACAGTATTGTTGTAATGGTCAAAGACAAGTATTTTCGTAGTTAGTGAAATTTACGTAGTAGAACTGTCTACTTTCTATTTCGTTTTTTTTTTTTTCAATCAAATTGACATTAGGCACACTGTTTGTACATTTGATATTGCTTTGCAATATTTTGATAACCTCCTCCTTCTGCCAGAACAGTCGTCAGACAACGTAGTCCTAGAATACGTACGATTAATTTATATATTTATATTATTATTTATATTATTGTCATGAATATATTTTAATATCTTAAATGTATTTTTTTTATTTCTTTCTTTTTTATAATCTGCCTCACCTAGTAGATATTGATTGGTAACTTGTGCATGACACAAGTGGCATGTGTCCTAGTTTTTTATCTCCTTAGATATCGTAATATATAGGTCTATATCCTAGTCCAGGATCCAAGCCTTATCTAAGTCGGGTGGAGTGATTTATTCGTAATGAAGTAAGCAACAACATTCACTTTTATTATATTGATATAAAATTTTATCTTGTGAATTCAGTCACTCTAACAGCTGACGAAACTTTCTAAAATGATATATTGCTTGTACACAATCAGATGCTTAAACTTAACGCTTAATGTACATTAAGCAATGACTACAAGTTGTCAGCCACCCCCTAGACGAGTTGACTTTGATATTCAGATCGTCATCCGGAATTATAAATATTGAATTAAATTGATTAGTATTAGGCAATCAAGCGTGCCGGAATCTTTATTCGTGCCGTAATTTTTATAAATATATAGCGTGTGTCATACCAGGGTGTATTGGTGAAAACTCTTTAATAAGCAAGTAAGGTATTTAAAATGAACAGGCGCTACGGCGTGACGAGTTCAAACGTTTTCTTGTTCCTAGCTGGAAATATTTAAGGGCGAAAATAAAACAAGTGAGTGAGCAAATATTGCGAATTATTGCGATCTTATCGTAATAATTCGTAATTGTCATTTTAGACTTGTTATCTTACTTTTAGTTTTACTTCTTACAAAATTATAAAACTTAATCTAAATTGTAAGTATTACAGAAATTATTTACATAAAAATATGGTATCACTGGAGGCCAGCACAATGATTAATAATAGTTAAAACATAATCTACCCTTCTTAAGTATATATAGACATTCGAGATAGAGTAAGGCATGTTATTTATTTATTTTGCTTTAAATAGCAAATAAGAATCTCAGTTGCTGAGATTATTTTTAGTGATAACGTAGGAAACAATCGTTCTGTGTCTTTTCGTATTATCAAATGCAAAGCTAAGGTCAATGTGGCCCGCTTACACACACATACACAGGGAGCACAGAGACAACCTTCGTTCTGTCTTGTGATGTTATCACTGTGCTGAATGTCTACAACACTAACCCGTTGACCCTAACATAACTATTCTAGTTGAGATCGATGGAGTCGAGCAGCGGCGTGGGCTACGGCAGGGCGGTGGAGGCGGAAATGTCGGAGGCCGAGGAGTCCAGGTCGGCGAAAGAATCGGGGAGACGGCGGCCTAGCGTGTCTGGCACTAGCCGCGTAAGCGCCGCGCTGAGCAGTGGTAGCGCACCCAGCAGTGTCGTCGGCACCCAAGCCCCGTACGCAGCCTGAATAGTTAAATTTAATTAAAAAATGGTCACTATCACAACCACATTGGTTTTTAAATATCTAATTTGATATTTATAAATTCATATATAGTAAGTTCGTTTTTTTATTATTTAACAAAGTCAACTTGTAGCCAAGTGGTCACCTCGCCCAAAGACATTGGCATTGCTTTTTTTATAAAATAAGTAATGCTAGATTATGTTTTATTACTGAGCCTTAGAACATACAAAACTGTCTTATAATGCATAAGTCCTCACCAACAGTGGCGTCTGAGGCGCGAGGATGGCTCCGATGCGGCCGCACGTGGAGCACGCGGCGAGCAGGCGCTGGCGCGCGCGCGTCGGGAACAGCTCGGCGGTGTATACGTACAGGGCGTTCAAGGCCATAGTCGCACCCATCTTACCCGCAAGGAATAGAGCCGTACCGACTCCGCTGTCTTCTGTAACAAAGTCACTTATAAGGTAAAATTATTTCACAAACAATATATAGCATAATTATATTTTTAAGTTTTATTACTTGTTTTTGTAAAGACTCGTAAGATCTCCGCTTATTTAGAAAAATACTCGCCTAAAAAAAGGGTTCTGTACGAAGCTTTTTTGGAAAATATTAAAGCCACAACATTTAAACGCATACAAATAATTTACTCACGATCAGGCAAACAAGGAATAGCGATGAGGGCGACCGCAGTGAGGAGGAAAGCCGCAGTGAGCAGCGGCCGGCGGCCGGCGCGGTCCAGCAGCAACGTGTTCAGCAGAAGCGCTGGCAACTCGGCGGCGGCCAACAGAGCGTAATTGGCATGAGCCGACCCCGCCAGCGCATGCGCACGCACTGCGAGCCCGTAGAACACGAACACTGCACACGACCACCACGCGAAGCAAACGAGCAATCGTCTCCGTAGTGCGCTATACCTATCATATCATAGAGATAACAATTAGTTACGGTTATGTATAGCAAGCAATTCAGTACAACTATATATCATAACTCTTCAGACTCTTGACTGCCTCGTTGGTCTAGTGGCTTGATATAAGGCCGCAGACCCGGAGGTCCTGGGTTCAATCCCCAGGTCGGGCCAATAAAAAGTTATTGGGTTTTTCTGTCAGAAAAATTCTCAGTAGTAGCCCGGAGTCTGGAAGTTGGAAGTGTGTACACTCCCGTGCCTCGGAAAGCACGTAAAGCCGTTGGTCCTGCGGCTGAACTTTTTCCGGTCGTGTCGGATTGCCGTCCCATCGGATTATGAGAGTTAGGGAATAGAGAGTGCACCACCTGTGTTTGTGCACACACTTGTGCACTATAACATGTTCTGCGTAGTTAGCTAATCTCTCTTGAAATTGGCCGCCGTGGCCGAAATCGGTCTGGAGGACATTATTTATTATTATATCATAACTCTTAATAAATCAAGGCACTGCCTACAAGCAAAACTTTTCAAAATTTTGGAACACTTTTGTACACTATATGAGTATTTTCAAAAAAATAAGACGACATACATACATATATAAAATCCCTTATTTTAGATCAACGAGAAAATTGATGAATGGCGAAATCGTGCTATCGTTCCACGCAATCATTAGCATAATAGTAGCAATTTTTAATTTTAATATATATTATTTATCATTTGATTCATGATTCATCTCTTGCAGAATTTCCATGAAAACATCATGAGGAAATCTGCGTGTCTAATTTTCATGGAAATTCTGCCACATGTGTATTTCACCAAGCCGCATTGGAGCAGCGTGGTGGAATAAGCTCCAAACCTTCTCCTCAAAAAGGAGAGGAAGCCTTAGCCCATCAGTGGTACATTCACAGGCTGTTACGACTCACTATTTATCATTATTTTAATCCTCAATTTAAACAAATATTATGGTTATAAATGTTTATTTGATGATGATGAATTGTAATAAAATCTAACACGATGGGCTCTTTAAACAGCATTGGCATATTTATTAGGACCTTGTAATTCGTTAATCCAGTTTCTATTTTATATATTTTTTATACCAAACTAACAACTTACTTAATAAACGCCTTGAATAAGCTTTCCTCTTGAACTATAGTCTCCACTTTATCTGTAACCTGGTCTTTCGACAGCATTTTTTCTAAGGTGTCGTCGGGGATAGTAACTCTGTTAGCTTTCGCTGCTTGTTTTATGACCCGAACAGCTTCGTTGACTTTTCCGCCAGCCACGAGCCACCGAATACTCTCTGGTAGAACCCAAGGGTAAAGCAGTAGAAGGAAAGACGGGGGATAGGCAAGGCGCGCCCATGTGCGCCAGTAGCCTGTCAAATAGTCCAGTAGAGCTAGGATCGCTGCTCCAGCAGATAATGGAATGCCAAGCAAAAGGCTGGCCAATATTCTTTGTTCAACACCAAGCCACTCGATCACTAAAATAAACAATTTTCCGGTTTTTATTTGAGACAGTATTAAATAATGCAATTATATAAAATACTGAGCTAAATAAATATAAATTACTAAATAAGTCTAAGCTTACTAAGTACGAATGCCGCAGGATAGACACTAGCTCCAAGTACAGTCTCGAAGAACTCTGCCGCCAAATAAGTAGGATATGAGCTAGCAAAGGACTTGCAGAGTCCTACCAGGCCGGCGCCTGTGCCACTCGTCACCAATGCTGCTCGGCGGCCCCATCTACAATTAATGACATACATATATATTAAAGGGTCTGTCACGAACCAAGTTTCTTAACTTAACTTCGATAAATATATCCCAACTTAATTGTAGTCCCAAGTCTCGATTGGTTCAAAACATCTAAGAATAGAGGTGATTAGTTGACACAGCGTCAGAATATGTATAGAATAAGAATTCAGTTTCTCGATATATTTGTGATGTACTAGGATTAACACTCGACTAGCGACAACGGGGTTATGATCTAGGTCGTTCACATTCAAGTCCTAAAATAGCTGGTTACATTTCCATGTCCTAAATAGTATTATTATGTTGCCAGCCGTGACTTGCACTAAGGCTTAATATTATGCAGTGTACTCGTTTGTAATAGTTATCTATTTGCATTAAATTATTGGTATAATGGTAATAACAGGATTATATACTTAGGTAATAAAGTTATTAAATATGCTAACATAGATAATTATAATATTATCTAAAAAGTAATAAAATGAGTGTTTTGAATCTAACCTGTCCGAGACGTATCCCATTATTGGAAGAGAGACAAGCATGCCGACGTTGTGGACCGTACCCACTAGCGTACGCTTCCACTCTTGACACGCCAGGCCAAACTAGAAGATTCCAAGTAAAATTATTGATTGATTTGTTTAAAGTATTAGTTGTAAAAGTAATAAAAAGGATAGCTGGTGCGCAGAATTTTCTAGCCTAGAGGTTTAGCATTCATCTAAAAACCTGGTTAGACTGTGTTCGTTTGTGAATAATGACATAACTTAACTCTTTAATTTGTAATATTTTAGTATTGAGTCACGTGTTAAAGTAATAGCAAGCATATATAATTATATTATTTTCGACATGATTATGACACATTATACAAGCATATGATATGTAGTTACAAGAATACCAATATTTTAGGTATTTTAGGTATTCTAATTTTGATTTCATCAATGGTCCTTAATATAATCCCTTTTATCAGCGTAACTTAAGCCCCAAAAGCTTATCAAAACAGCTCGCATAAAACAATCACAAACACAAATCAATGACAATATTAACCTCAGACATGATACTGCTGTGATGCTGATAGACAAAGTCTTCGCAGTCAAGTGTAGTGGTGTTATCGAAGCTCACTTCACTGCAGACTCCGTCTAGGGTAGGGCGGCGGTGACACTCGGAGTCGGGCGGCAGCGCCCACGTGGACCAGGACGGTGACCACGCGTCTGCTGGTACCGGCCCCGACAGTGTACTGTTGTCTTCGCATTCTGGGATATGACACCTGAAAAAATATATATATTTGAGTCTTAATTACAAGAAGTAATTTTATATTGTTGAACAAAATCACCGAGTAGCATAAACTTATTTAATGATATATCGTTTTGATAATAGTACTTTGTGCAAAGAGAAAGGTGGACGCATATTTACTAGAAGTTTTAATTTATCTAACATTAGCAACTTGTTTTAAAGATCATCAATCAAACGCTACTGTATTTTATGCATCTGAAACTTTACTAATCTAAAATAGATGTGGTGCAGCTATTTTATCTACCAAAAAATTGTAAGCTGAGCAATATCACAATTGAGCAAGTTGCGTTGACAAAAATCATCAAATCAGAATTTTCACGTCCGAATAAAGGGTTTTCACATCAAAAATTAAAGAAACTACTTCGTTATAGATCAAAATTAACTTAAATGTATTTCCACAGGTTCTGAATGTAGATTCACGACAACTAACATTTTAACTTAAGAACAACCAGAAATAAAATGCAATAGTCTTTTGTCACCGAACACTATCTTGCAATAACAAAATATAAGCTCATAACTATGTTTGCAACAATTATTTGAAGATAATACAATCTATAAATCACTAGTTTACTTGCGGACGGATCTAGGACTTCAACGCCTACGAGTACACTAGAGTACATATGCGGTTTTTTTACCCGCAACTGGTCCACGCTGTCACGTGACTAACTTTCCCAGGGGTATTTTTAGCGATTCTATATTTACCAATCAATTGCTTAGCTGTTGCTGCTGCAGCTTTAATTTCGTAAGGTAATTAAAGCCTGCATACGTTTATACCAATATCTACTTTAGTATTATATAACTGTTAGTTATACAGATAGGGCGGGTCTTTCATAAGTCATATATATTAATTATTCAATGGTAAAATATCACGTACTGTTCTATATTAATTAAAATACATTTTAAACTTTATGTTTCAAAAGTGTAACTAAAACTCAGTGTGTTTCGCCGGTATTCCCAGTACAACTGTTCCGAACCGATGGAGGCCCTTATTAATCTTGACGAATGAAAATTCAAAAAGCTAAAAGCTCGCTTAAATACAGCTTTTATATATTTTGATTAAGAACAAGATGTAGTACTTATACTTTTGTTTTGCCTTCAACCGTAAGAGATCTTTTAATACCTAGAGTATTATTATTGTATTTATGTTGTAGAGAATAATAATAAAAGGGACACAGTCCAAATAACCCCTATGTGCGGTCCGGGTACAGCGCACGACACTGATTTCAGAAGGCATGATTTATTTACATGATTTCAGTGTCGAAAACTTTTCTTATAAAATAAGACAAGGCCCTTATTCGGTTTCATTAAACATACTTATTATCAACAAGCTTATGTAGCACTTTTATTAAATGCCGATGGACTTTACTTTGTCTAGAACAGACAACCGGTTTTACTACATTTCGTTATATGACTACTGTTTACGCTCAACTGCAAAGTATGGAAACATATGTACGTACATACATACATAGAGGGACAGACATCAATTGGTGAACACTTCTTTTTTATATATGAATTAATAAATAATAAATATTTAAATGATATGATTAATAATAAATCAAAAGTGCTTTTTAAATAACCCAATATGGGCAGGTCCGTGTGGAATGTTGATGTGACGTTGCATTGAACACCGAATTAAGGAAATTATGATATTCGAACAGTTCGTACAAAATCAAATCAAGGTGTTCCGTAGATATACACAATACACGAAACAGATTCTTACATGATAACTTAGTAAACTACAGGTATCTTGAATGGTATAACTAATAATCTGCCTTTACTTACGTTACGAGTACTGATAAATAATTTAAAATGTACCCAAGAAAAAAGCACACGGCAACATAGTCGGTAAGTCCCACTCACTATTTATTCTATCAGGTGAGCGGGTGTATTTTGCTTGTAACATCCTTGCTTAAAGACATACCATCTTGAATCCCATAGTTAGTGAAACATTAATGATTAATGAAGTTATTTACTATACCAATATCTGTGGTCGAAAGTAAACATGGAAACTTGGCCATCGAGTCTGTTTCCAAGTTTACCTTAATTTTAACAATAATTGAAACCACTTTTTAGTAATAACTTTACATTGCTACGTTACTACGTTACTATGTACGTATCTAACGTACCGTGAATCAGAACTATTCACCTATAACGCCAGGTTTCTATATATAACGGATGGGTATTGGACATCAGTAACCGATTTTTGTGTTACGAGTCACGAGCCGTCAAAATCGTTCCTATACGTCACACATGTACATGTAACTCAACGATTTTTTATGAATGTCGCCTTGTAGCCAATTCTACCGTCCGTAAGACATAAAGGTTTTCAGATTATATTATGATCTCCTGGCTAAACTCTTTGCCGACAATTCCGTCATCGATGATTGCAGTGCACTGCCACCTACAATACCTGCATGTGGCCATACGATGTCAAACGCCAAAAGCATGGCACAGAGGTGTGGTGGTACTTTTCTTTAAGAAGGGTGATAAAACCCTTCTGAAGAATTACAGGCCCATCTCACTGCTGAGTCATGTTTACAAGTTGTTTTCGAGAGTCATTACGAATCGTCTCGAGCAAAGACTTGACGACTTCCAGCCACCCGAACAAGCCGGATTCCGGAAAGGCTTTAGCACCATAGACCACATACATACGCTGCGGCAAGTTATACAGAAGACTGAGGAGTATAACCAGCCACTTTGCTTAGCGTTTGTGGACTATGAGAAAGCCTTTGATTCGATCGAAACCTGGGCCGTGCTGAATTCTCTTCAAAGGTGCCAAATTGATTATCGGTATATCAGGGTGTTAAAGTGCTTGTACGAGAACGCCACCATGTCGATCCGACTCCAGGATCAGAACTCAAAACCTATCCAACTGCAGAGAGGTGTAAGACAGGGAGACGTGATATCTCCGAAACTGTTTACCGCTGCATTGGAAGATGTTTTCAAGCTTCTGGACTGGAACGGACTTGGCATCAATATTAACGGCGAGTACATCACTCATCTTCGATTTGCCGATGACATTGTAATTATGGCTGAGACCTTGGAAGACCTCGGCACTATGCTCGATGACCTCAGCAGGGTTTCCCAACAAGTGGGTCTAAAAATGAACATGGACAAGACGAAAATCATGTCGAACATCCATGTTGCACCCACTCAAGTCAAGGTTGGAAATTCTGCACTCGAAGTTGTAGACAACTATGTCTACCTAGGTCAGACCATCCAACTAGGTAGGTCCAACTTCGAGAAAGAGGTCAATCGTCGAATTCAACTCGGCTGGGCAGCGTTCGGGAAGCTACACGATATCTTCTCATCCCAAATACCGCAGTGTCTCAAGTCGAAAGTCTTCGACCAGTGTGTGTTGCCAGTGATGACTTATGGATCAGAGACGTGGTCGCTCACAATGGGCCTCATAAGAAGGCTCAAGGTCACTCAAAGGGCAATGGAGAGGGCTATGCTCGGAGTTTCTCTGCGAGATCGAATCAGAAATGATGAAATCCGCAGGCGAACCAAAGTAACCGACATAGCCCGAAGAATTGCTAAATTGAAGTGGCAGTGGGCGGGGCACATTGCTCGCAGAACCGACGGCCGCTGGGGCAGAAAGGTTCTCGAGTGGCGACCACGAACCGGAAGACGCAGCGTGGGCAGGCCCCCTACAAGGTGGACCGACGACTTAGAACGAGTCGCGGGAAGCCGTTGGATGCGGGCAGCGCAAGATCGGCCAACGTGGAAATCCTTGGGGGAGGCCTTTGTCCAGCAGTGGACGTCTTTCGGCTGGTGATGATGATGATGATGATGGCCATACGATGCCTGACATTAAAATCAGGCAACGTGATGTGCGTGCGGAGCTGCAATCACTTGATGTACGGAAAGCTAGCGGTCCCGATGGAATACCAGCCATAGTGCTGAAGAAGTGCGCAGCGGAGCTGTCTCCTGTGTTAACGCGCCTGTTCCAACTTTCTCTCTCTTCGGGAAGTGTGCCGGAGGCTTGGAGAAGAGCTAATGTGCAAGCGGTTCCCAAAAAAGGGGATCGGTCTGACCCGGCAAATTATCGGCCAATAGCTATCACCTCAGTACTTTGTAAGGTGATGAAACGGATTTTAAACAACCAACTGATCCATTACCTAGAAGATCTAAGACTGTCTAATTAATGATCGTCAGTACGGGTTTCGACCAAACCGGTCCACAGGTGATCTTCTAGCGTACGTAACACACCTCTGGGGTGAAGCTATCGACAAGCATGGAGAATCGTTGGCTGTCAGCCTCGATATCTCCAAGGCTTTCGACAGGGTCTGGCACAGAAGTCTTCTCTCCAAGCTGCCGGCATATGGTCTGCCTGCTCAGCTCTGCACCTGGATTGCCAGCTTCCTACACAAGCGTAGCCTTCGTGTTTTAGTTGATGGTTGCGCTTCACAATTCTATGTAGTGAATGCTGGGGTCCCCCAGGGATCTGTGCTATCTCCCTCACTCTTTCTTTTGCATATCAATGATATGCTCTCTCTTGGGAACATACATTGCTATGCAGACGATAGTATAGTGCATGGTGGATACAACGGACGCGCAGTGGCTGGACGAGCGGAAATTGAGGAGAGGCGGAAGAATCTTGTCATTGAACTCGATAGGACGTTAGAGCTCATCGCCAAATGGGGCTCTGATAATCTTGTTGAGTTTAATGCCAAGAAAACACAGGTATGCGCTCTCACGGCGAAAAAGTCAACATTTTCCCCTCTTCCCTCCCTATGTGGTACTCCGCTGGTGATGCAAAGCAAAATCGCCATGCTGGGGATTGACGTTCGCTGCGACCTTAGTCCAAGGGATTACATCGAGGCTGTTATAAAAACAGCTTCATGGAAACTCGGAGTTCTGAACAAGGTGCGGCGCTTTTTCACGCCACAACAACTGTGCCTGCTGTACAAAACACAGGTACGGTCTTGCGTGGAATATTGCTCGCACCTTTGGGATGGCTCCGCTAAGTACCTACTTGAGGCCTTGGACCGGTTGCAGCGACGTGCCGTACGCATTATTGGCGACGTAAAGGTCACAAACACCCTTGAACCTTTACAATTGCGTCGTGAGATAGCAGCACTGAGCGCTTTCTATCGACTGTATCACGGCGAGTGCTCTGAGGAATTATTCTCTCTAATTCCTGCTTCCCCCTTCCTTCTTAAGTCCACGCGAGCTGGTTCTCGATGTCACCGCCTAACTGTGACATCAATTCCATCGCGAACAAAGAAATTTGGCAACTCCTTTCTTTGTCGCACTTCCAAAAAATGGAAATCCTTACCAGCTCACGTGTTCCCCTCCTCTTACAACCCGGGTTCCTTCAAACGAGGCGTGAAGAGGCATCTTGCGGGCCGGCAAGGCGAAGGCGGCTAGTGCAGAACGTTTTTCCCGTCTGTACTGGCCGTCGTCGCGTTTGGACTCTACTACCACTTACCATCAGGTGGAGTAGAGTCATCTGCCTTCCCGGCGAATATATAAAAAAAAAAAAAAAGATTAATTTCACGATATTATAAAAATTACGCGCTCGTATACCTAACTCTAAAAATGGCAAGTTGGTCAGTGGGTGGCACAGTAGGAGGATGACGCAGGCTATACTAACAGGGAACTTCAAAGAGGCCTCTACCCGTAGAGATGCCTTAACTAATTGAAAACTTCTGCTTGTACATTTATCTTTCTGTTATTTGTAATAGTGTTTAAGGTAGACGCATCCGCTTAGACGTGATTAAAATAAAACGTTCTTCTTAAATAAGATAATCCTATATAACGGAACAAAATTATAATTATATTATAAAAGTATGTTCATTTAAATATTCTAGATAATATAAAATAATAATCACACAGTCGTTACATTTCAATGTTAATCAGAACATAATAATTTAATGTGCATATAAAGTTATCACTGTTAATTATTTTACTTATAAAAAATCTGAATCAATCAATCAATCATCAAAAACATACTTCATTCGAGTTGGCGCTTACGAGCTCTTTCGGGTCGTTTTAAAGATCTGTGTATAATGTAAAACTGTTACCGGTTCGAAACTTATCGCAGAAATCGTGAAATTGTAACCCTTAACACGCATTAATATTTCGTGTGACTGTAAGTCGGTCTTCAACCTGTCGCGATCAAGATACGTGGTCATTTTTTCCAGAATAGCATACATTTTAGACAAATGTATATATTATGTTATTAAGTAACCACAGTGGCGAGTTACATTAAAACCCAAGCAATGGTTAACGCGTTAGCATGCATAGACAATGATAACATAGTATGTGTATTTTGCCTCTGACATAAAAACGTGTGTAAAATGGTCGCCTCCACATGTCTTACGCGCAGTAATAGTGTGCTATGAGCTTAACATAACTTACTAAATCCTTAAATACTCAGCAGTGCTGGCACATCAAGCTGTCAAGAGTGTGAGCAGTGCCTATCTGTTAAAGCTCAAACAACGCGGTCATGGCGCCGCCATACGTCCTTACGTACCAATCCCTAAACAGGTAAGATAAAAATATTCCTAGAGCCGCGCTACAAAAATACTAATAGCTTACATACCGACGGAGTTGTCTAACTACTGGACACCACCGAACTGGTTTGTTTACACTTTTATGGGTGCCCAGAAAATGTCACACACCCGTCTTATGGGCAAATAAGCGAATACCAACCAAATATGCACATTTATAATACCATAGTTTTATTCTTTTGTAATTTATATTCATCGTTTCTGTCCTAAGGATATTAATCTGCAAACCTTCTGAGGACATTCAATAATAAAACATAAATATAATATAAGATTACCGCTGGTCAGGAAGCGGTCGACGCACTTCAGTCAATAATAATAATAATGGATGTGTGAATAAGAGAGGCTGACACTATCATCTCGAAATAAAAAAGAAACAAGCTTATAAGGAAAACAACTAAAACCGGCTTATTGATATTACAACGATTTGTTAAGTATGTCGGTGTCCATCGGCACGTATTATTGCTGAAATTTAAATACCATCATCCGATCGAGCAGTCAGCAGCCTCGAGCTCTTGTCTAATTAAATTTAATGTAGGTAAGTTATCACAGTACTTCAATGCTGCAATACTTCATTTCCTGGAAACATTAGCAAAGCGGAGACCGGAGGTCACGACCGATCCTACATACAATTATGTTTTTAATTTAAACTTTTAGTGTTATTTTAGGCTGTTTGTCCTTCTTGGATATACTGACGTCATCTTAACTATTACCTAAAGCAGTTGAATGGTTATATTCCTTTCTTTATTGTACCAAGGACAAGTGAAGTGGCGAAAGTGCTTACAGAGCTCAAAATAAACATAGCGGTCTACTTTACCGTAGGCTCTGAAAAAAACAATCAGTCGCTCAACAAATTAGAACCGACGCATAGATTACGTTACGCTCGAAGGATTACGGAATATTCCATTACAATAAAAAGGTGCGCAAAAACCTTCAACCGTAACAAGTGATTTGATATACATAAATATAGTGACACATTTTTTATTCAAACAGCAAACAGGACGCAATCTGTTATTGTGCCGCACGAGGATATTCTAAAGCTATCAATATTAATTAAGTTTATTTTATATAACCCAACTGCGCATTTTGAACATAACATTTCAAAAAAGTTAAATGGAATAATGGGAAGCAATACATAAGCGAGAAAGAGCCGAACGCAGTCGCTCGAAAACGTGAATCTTAATCGAAGACTGCGGGTTTAAACCCTGTAAGTACCACTAAGCTTTCATGAGCTTAATTGTTTTATAACCAGATCACCACCAAGCAGAGCAGTGTATTGGTTCCTCAAGAGATTATGAGGTCGCTGTACGGCAGTGGGACATTCACAGACTGTTTGGTACTATTTTAATCAGTAAATCAAGTTTAGTACATATGGTGTTCGCCTCAACATTCGTATACATTTAAGAAATAATATGAACCATAATTTGGCACATGTATGCATGACATATACCTATGATATGTACATACATGTAAAAAACCAACGTTTGTTTCTTTGAGTTATTTATCGCTTCTCCTTGAGATGAGATGACACGTGGCACGGGCCTTAGGAATTTAAATTAGATTTTGTACTTTGAATCTACGAATTTTTAAAGTTTTCGATTATGAAGCGACTGTATTGTTGGTCATTTAAAATGTATACCTACGCACTACATAGTATAATAAGCGTTTAATAGTTTAATACTTCAAGTTTACAAATAAATTGCAGTATTTAATTTAACCACATAGAACTCAGCTAATTCCTATATCATTTCTGAGATAATTATATAAGTATAAATACTCTTATCCGCTCTGTACAACAGACCTATTTAATACAAACAAATAAAAATTGCGAAAGCTTAGCATAATGTTCCAGCCGACAGATACGAGAGATGGATGGGTCACAACAAACTGTTACAGATAATTAGATACAAACCAAAGTCCACGGATACGTAAAAAATGTACTTAAAACGTTAAAAAATTACAAATCAGAATATTTTTATCCGTTATTTTATATTGCTTTCCGTTTTATATTGCGCGATGTTTATAACACTGAGAAAAAATATTTATCAGACACTCCTTGGGAGTGTATTTGCTGGATTGGTTCCCTACTAGTAAACGAATTGTTGAGGCTGTAAGTGCTAAGTACTGCTATTAACGAATAAAATCGCTTTATGGGCTCAGACGGACCAATGGGCCACCTGATGGTAAATGGTCACCACCGCCCATTAGCGCTGTAAGAAATATTAACCACTCCTTATATCTTCAATGCGCCGCCGACTTTGGGAACTAAGTTTGTTATGTCCCTTGTCCCTGTAGTTCTGGCTCAGTCGCCCTTCAATCCGGAACACAACAATACTAAGTATTGCTGGTACATAGGGACCAACCTCCCCGACTGGCTGGCACAGAGCTCTACCACCAAGTAACATGCACGGATTGAGATGGTTGGCTTTACTCTACTACATACATATCTCTTATTATTTATTATTAGATTGTTTTTATTTTTCGTTTAATCTTTGTATTCGATTTTCTGTCTTCGCATAGTTCCACGTATTACTATCTACTACTGTGGGACTAATATTTTTTGATGATTACAACACTGTTATTTTTTTATGTAAATAAACATTGAGTGAACTTTTTACTTATAAGTTGTTTGCTCCAAGAATGAATCATGTATTTGCGTGACTGTGTGTTATTGTCACACGGTGTCTATGCAGTGGTGTCGCGCGCGTGGGAGCGGCCAGCGGCGCTGCGCGGGCGCTATGAGCAATTGTCAACATCGCAGAACAGTTAGTACTAAAAGTGGTACGAATACGCAAACGAATATTCGTGTAAAATTGAACATGCTTGAAATTACTCATAATACTTCGAACGATTGGATTTATTATACTTAAACTATAACAACGCAGGCAAAATCGATGTCTTATAAGTAACTTTTTAGTACTTTCTACTGCATTGTAGTAGATGAGTTAAATAAGAGAATAAAACGTCCGACGCCTCGCATAAGACTACTCGAAAGGGTGACCATTATTCATAAAAATTAATATGATGCAGATATAATCGTATGGTTTATGTTAAGAGAAAGAAAATGGTTCTATTTATTTTTTTAAATGTTTATTAAAACCAAAAGATGTAATAAAAACATCTCGACCTGTCGCTCGATCGGTCGCCCGACCGGTCCGCCCGCTCATATTATTTCGGTTCGCGTTCACGCACATCGCACATGTTGCGGTTTCGCGTCACGTGAGAGAGAGCTGCGTCCGCGCTACTACGCTGACACCGCACCCACCGGCCGCCAGACGGGTCGGCTTTACTACCGAAAGTAACATTACACTTATCGTACGATCGGCTATTTATTTGTTCATCGGTAACAAGATAACATATTGCAGGAAACCACAAGCGTCACCTACAAAGAGCCAAATAAAAGCGTATTATATTAACATCAATTGTAGTACGGAGACTACCCAACTGATTAACTCAATCGCATATGTCAAAGAAGAAGTGACGGGATAAGTAACTTTTTATTTTACGACACACACATACATTTTACAACGAGGAAATATCTCGAGGTACTCCAACGCATATGAAGCCGTGAATTAAAGCTATTTTTACAACGGACAAAGGTTTGATTCATACATTTTTGAATTCGCTGTGTAATGTGATATACATATATTTGGTACGCTGCGTGTGATCGCACATTGCTCGCGTCTCGCGGTTCACACATAAATAATGAGACATGAGAGAGGTTGCCGCCTCTATCTCCGACAGTCGACGGCAGCCGGCGCGGTGACCGCCGGGTCACGGGGCCGACGAGTCTCGGGCGCGAGCGCTCTTTATCATGATAATCCTCTTCGTTTATTGCTTATTATTATCAAGTTTCTGGGTCACCAAAAAAAGTTAACAAAGGTTAAATGACCATTTATGCGTCGGCGAAATCGTGTAATTAAAATTGTCTCTACATCAAGTGTGGATGTAGCGGCTGTAGTGCAGCGCAGTAATCGACAGCAACAACATTAGGACGAACGTGCCGTACGTTGCCCCTTACGAGATTATCTTTTTACCGACTCATTTACCAACATGTAGTCCCGAGCTACAAACAAACAATCAGACTATGTAGCTTTACAACATTAGTGTAGACACTCGTAAACCCTTAACCACACAACGAACATAGCACTTGTCCTGACTTTTCTCTTTTCTATTTACAAATTAATTATAAGCTTTGAACTACTATCGACTACCGTTGCCAAACGTCGTGGACGTCATATAAAGGTAAAGCAGGCGTAGAACTAAATACAAGAATAGCACGAATTATCCTTATCACTACGGAGTATTATAATCGATTAACGGGGTTAACCGTACAATGGCAAACGTAGCTGTTTTTTCAAATGTGATGCGCACACTTGCCGCGGCTCACTCACAGAAACCCCAATAAAGAGCCGTTAAGCTAAAGTAAATAAAAAATAAACAAATTATAAAAAATATAAATAAGCGAAAGTATCACACATATAAAAGTATAATATCCTATAACTAAGTTGTATAATTTAAATACCTTAAAAGGCACTGACTGTATAATTAATAATATCATACATTTGTGGGCAGTCGCCCCTGGCCTGCACGAGCGCGCGCTGCGGCCGCATCTCATTATGCTACTTATGTGTAAACATTACCTATTTGTATTAATGTATTATACAAGCTGTGCTGCAGTCTCTGCCCATGTTTTGCGATGAACACTTTCATTTTTATTGTGTTGTTTCTCAAACTTATAATACACGCGTGTTGACGTCACTACCGTCGTGAAATCATAGTATTGTGATTTAGCTCTTCGAACTCCTTTATTATATCGACTATATAGCAAATTTAACATTATTGTATCGAAAATTACAAGTCTCTTGTAATTTTCAAGTCTCAAGTTTGTGTATTTATAAGCATTTTTCATTGGAACATCGTCGTAAGCTCGACTAAACCATTTGCTTACGATAATAGCAAACAGTAATATTATATCTCCTGGACATAAACTTTAATTATTTAAATTTCGTCGATGGTGGCATTGCTGTATTATTGGCGTCAACGTTCTTCCTGATGAATCTACTTTTTTTTTCAATAAATATTTAACATATATAAAAAATAATTGCTAGAGTATCATAGATCTTGATGTCTGTCTCTTCTATTTTTTTTTTAATTTACAGAATAAAGAATACGGAGCATCAGTCTATATAAGCAATATATGTAATAGTATCCCAGTCACTTGACAGCACAGCGCTACCATGGTGGCAGATGCGGTCATTAATGTTTCTTGTGGTACAATTATCGCTATTAACAAAGTCCTCCACATGAGCAACGAAGAGAGACTAGGGTCTCGCACGTTTCTTTGCGTTCAGTAAGAACTGTAAACATATCGTCACCCCGTTGAACCTGCCTCGTTACCACATAGTAATGTACAAAAACTATCACTTTCTAAAGATTAAAGTGAAATTAACTGATGCAATCAAACCCAATGACAGTCACGAATTTATTACCCGACAAAGACGCAACTATTTTTATAACCTTATCGTCTTTACGTACTGAGGATATCAATTCCGTTGCGGTTACATAATTAATTTAACTCTCATACATTATCAATAACATGTGTATTTAATTAAAATAATAGTTAATTACGAATGTTATTCCCGCGTGTCACGTTTGGCTCGTTACGACTTACGACGCAGGACGCGTGTAGTCATTAAACATCCGGACTCACGTGAAAACTAAGTTATTGCTTCTTATCTGATAAACAACAATTAATATTGTAATTATCTACGGACGGCGTAGTGCGTCCTCCTACACCTATCTAAAACATTTACTTATACCAATAAATGTTTTTGAGATTTTCTGCAATTGTCGCATCTTAGAGTTAGCTCGTGCCTCGGAAACTCGTAAAGCCGTTGGTCCCGCACCTGATCCGGCGGTCATATCGGTAGAACCCATAGAATTATGAGGTTGAGGGACTGAAGAGTGCTATTGTATTTGCGTAAACACTAGTGATCACAATTCGCGCAGGAGATATTTTTATTATTTATCTAATTAGTTGGGTTGGGAGTGTTTCATTAATATTTAAAACAATGCTCTTGTTTCAGAATAGAGAATAACTTCAGAAAATCCCGGAATTTAAATTGAATTTCAATTCAGAAACATATTTGAATCGAACAACGAATTTTCATTTCACGAAGCAAATTCTTAATAAGTAAGCCAAGTAGATGTTAACTTTTATAACAATAACTTGTATTGGTTTGGCTTTAACTATGAGCGATTAACTTACCGATAAGGATAAGCATCTCCTATCCACGTGGATCACGTGTTATTTATACACTCGTGAATTAATAATGACATCTTATCAGCTGAGCCACTGGCTTCGCTCGCATTTAGTTTGCCGTATTGGTAAACACTGCTCGACTTCGCTAGTCCGCGTTGTTGCGGGATGTTATATAGCGTCTAACTTTCCTTATTTACTTAACTTGTTATTATTATATGAAGCAAAACTATTATTCAGTTCTGATGGTTCCTAAATAAGCTCATAAATAAACAACTCCGGTTTTATAATGAAAATATAATATTTATATGTTTATAGTATATATAAAATAACTCCGAATATATTTTGTAGCATATTATATGTGTATTTATATATTTTTTTTAATTGTATATATATATATATATGTATGCATATCTTTGACTTCACGGATTTCTGCTTAGCCTAAGCCTAACCTAACGGTTGGCTGGCAGAGAATGCCTTCAGGCATTAAGTCCGATTTTATTCCAAATACATATTCTGGTGGTCAATAAAGTTTTTAAATAAAATAAAATTAATATACATAATTGGAAAATATGAAGACTTTCCTCAATAAGTTATTTAAATCATGTTACACGTGTGGGTGTGTATACACACACTATTGTTTACTATTATAAAAAATTAATTAAACCATTCTTTTTGGAAAAATTTAACTTATTCCAGTATTATAATATAAAAGCGCCATTCATGTTTTGTTTAAGAATATCTTCCTGTAAATAAATGTTTAAAACAAAAACTGCGCGAAAAGATATTTTAAAAATCATCATAAAATATAACATGCAATGGTATCATCAAAGCCAATTCGTCAGACGAGCATCTAATGATACAACCGATTGAACAATATCTTAATATTTGATTGTCAATTTCGCGAACACGACACAGCACGGGTCGAGTGTACATCGGTCACCGACGCGATAAGGGCATTGCTCTAAAGGCACCGTCTTAATAGATGATCTGAATTAGACTGTTGTTATCTGTATCTATTGTTATCTGACCCCGATGTCGCCGATGTGTCATTAGCACCAACATATCACTCATAACTGGATTACGTTTCTGCGTTCTCTGTTCATCTCTAATTCCATTATTTACTATAGAATATCTGTAACCTAGAATTTGGACTCTCAGAATGACATTAGTAGAGTGCCTTTGCATCACGCATAACCATTAACTATTACCTCTGGAAAACACAGTTAGTAATTCTTTTGTGGGATAATAAATCCGCTTTTATAACAGGATCCTAGAAAACTAATTAAAAACTCAAAATCCATTAAATTATTTTCATTTGAAAATAAAAAAATAAGTCATTTAATTAATTACAAAAAAAGAACGTTCTTTTCGAATAAAACCAACGACTTTACAGAAGGCAACACACCTTGGGATTTAAACAAAATATTTCGCTGATTTCTTTCCGATCTTACTATTTAGTCAAACAGTCAATGAGCAACAGCCTCTAATAATGCCTCTTTAAGAAACATATTTTTCTCTCGCACTTTGTGCCTGCCTGTCCCTTGAAAAAATACTTAAAAAATATATCTGGGTACTATTATATACTTGTAAAATATGAAAACAATGAAAACCCTACTGTTTTATCTTTTTTTATTAATAACTATTAATGACCTTTTATAGAATATCCTCTGCGGTGCTGCGAAGAAAAAGGTAAGGAATGTAAGGCTTGTGTCGCGATGTGTCGCTAGCGGCATTGGTAGAGACGTTTAATATCAGCTACTCATATAACCGTTCAGTTCTATTTCATTATTTTATTTAATTGTCATCATGTTATATATTATATATATATACCATTACTTTTATTTTTTACTTTGTTTTAAGAACGACTATGAATAAATAGGTTACCAAGTAAGTAATCGTGTTCGCAGTACAATCTTAAAGACACTGCCACTGTGAGAAGTTTAAGTTTAAGCCACTGCTTCGGCCATCAGCGCGCCGCCACCACGGGAACATGTATGGAATTTGCTCACTGTCACTCAGTCGCTCAAACAAGTGGTCGGATGCTAAGAAATGAGTATATAAGTCGATGTATTTTTAATAAATTATAATGCTGAGCTGAGATGTATTTTTAATAAATTATAATTTTATATTTTTATTGTTCGCCGAGCGAAGTGCGTGGTCAGCGGCTAGTATTTTATAGTCTCACACATACACACTCCTCCTTCTATGCTTTGTTGGTAAAATGCTGAGCGGGCGTCAAAGCCTTGTAAATTTTTATTATTAGACAGTGAGTACTTAGTCGACACGCCGCCCGACATGCAGGAGCAAAGACAACTCAGAGACAGGTGCACAGACGGTCTGACGACACTTGTGTGTTGAGGCTGGCAAAATTTATTTTTTCTCACGGACCTTGTGTGACCAAATCGCGTTTTGAATTTTAATCGAACGCCCTGATTCGGTTCGGTTTTCAGGGCCCTTCAACTATTTTGTCGGCGAATAGCTACCGGAGTTAAGAATTGAATTCGTTTTGCACATTTTTTAATTTAATTTACTGGGTTGATTTCTAATCGATTATTATGAATACAATCATTTTCATTGTCATCGGAAATAACTATTGGCAGATAATAATAATAAGCATGTTACGTGCGTTTACACGCGAGGTGCGGTCTTAACATTTATTTATATTGTTACCTACTATGATTACTTCTTTGCGTATAAAACGTGCATCGTTTCTCTGTGTTTACAATAGTTATTAACATATTATAACGTTACGAACTCTTAGTTCACGTAGCGAATATTTACGATTTGTATGCACTACGATATGTATGTATGATAAACATTTAAAAGGCACTTTTATGTATTCGTAAAGTATGTGAATTTATAAATTAGTTTATCATTTGGGTACACTGACGGTCGCCTGAACATAAGATTTATTCGTAGATAAATATAAACATCACTCGAGTAACTTGTATATTTTGAATAATTAAATTAGCAATGTTTAATTAAATATTATGCAAGCCGTATAACCGCTTCAGGGAACAGAACAGTTATTTGTAAAGGAATAATATATAATTCTTCTGTATATTAATATATTGTTAGATGTATGTCTTCGTGGCACTTGAATAAGGTTCCGTATATTGTCAAGAACTCGTATAATATATAACACGGCTCACCTGTGCGGAGTACGCGCTGCCAGGAAAACGTAGTTGGTGCCATACATGCCAGTCAGCAGCACCGGCAGCGCCAGCAGCACCGCGATTCGTGCCTGCCATCTTCCCCAGCCCGCAACACACTCATTTTCCATCTTCACTTGTATTTCTTCTACCTTCGTTATCTTAATTTTTCAGAAGCGGATATACGTTGAATTTAAAATCGAAAGCTCAGCGCAGCGAACTGTGTTATAAACAACTCTATCCACTTCTGTTATCAGTGATGCGGCAGTGCACTGGTGCGGTCACACGACGCCGAGGAACGCGTCCCGCCGGCCGGAGGGTCCGAGCGGTAATACTGCGCGCTGGCCGTCGTGCACGTCAGGACTGCTTCGAAAGGAGACCGGCAACCGATTTCTTGACAGTTGACCCGCTCACTGATAGTCATGCGTGACTGAAAATGATCTCTAAGCGTAAGAGATAAAGCCTAATCCGGATTAAAGCGGCGCGCGCGCATGCGACCGGCATCTGCCACTCGCGGAAGCTTCGCCGGCCACGTGCTCGCCGGCTGATAGTTCAGCTGCCTTTGTATTCGTACTGTCCTCATGTAAATATGTGGCCAATATAATATAATAATACATGAACTACAAACTTCATGAATGTAGGTGATTTATCATTAGCAAGTAGAGAAGCTGGAAGGGCGCATTACTTATTGAGTTAGTCGAACTGTTCGACAGTCGACTTGTATTATGTTGAACACCCGGGGTACAGGCGGTACGGACGCACGTGGCGAGCACTGCCCGATTATAAATACATCGCGTACACGTATGTATGCCACGATTAAAATAAACGCGTACACGAAAATAAATGAACCTTTTATGAGTGAGTGCTTTGACTCCAATATTGTTACTGAGATGCTTCCTACGGGATTATGACGTCACTGTTTTTAACCTTCAACATTTTTATTAAGATAATATACCAGATTTTTATAAGAACCAAGGGGCGGTTTTTTATTATTTCTTTTAAAATAACGAAATTAAAAGGTTAATTTTAGTCATCAGACGCCTGACCAGAAATTCTTATAAAATTAAACTTATATTTTATATTGCAACATAAATAACACAAGGCGATAATCTTTACACACTATTTTAACTTACTTCAGGGTCACCCGTTAGTATCGATTTAGAACGCGAAGCTAATGTTGTTTTATTTTATTGTTTATTTAATGATTTTTATTTAGTTCAATGTAAAGTAAAATGGCTCAGTCACATAAAGAATATGAGTAAGAGAGAAATGTTTTTATTGCCACACGCTAAAGGTTGTGCGGCTAAAGGAACCCGTTCAGTGTAGCTTAGTATAGCTGAGTCAAAACACATCATAACACTCGGAAATTAAGCTAAATCAATAAATATTTGACTACACAAACGAAAACAGATAAAAAGTTGTTCATAAATTCAATTAAAAGAAAAATGAGTGACGGTGCAGGTGCATCGGCATAACGTGCTCTCCGAGGTAAGGGAGTGTAAACCCTGCCAACTTCCAGACCCTGTGCTGGGATATTGAGAAATTCTTGACCACTGGATCCTGAGGTTGAATCCAGGATCTTGGGATCGAAAGTCTTATATGACGGCTACTAGACCACCAAAACAAAATAAACGGCATAATTTTTTAGGATGGTGGCGCGAAATTGGACCCGTTGATGTTCTTGATTAACATCGAGTGATGATGTGAGTGATTCACCTAGCACACATACAACAATACACACGTATTGCAAAACAAAAATGCGCCACCAACGATGGGATCTAAGATATTATATTCCTTGTTCTTGAAACTACACTGACTAACTCACGCTTTAAACTACAACGACACGGAGTATTGACGTTGACCACAAAGCCCTCTACTGTACCGGGTACTCCTGTGGGTGGATGACCTTAGCATAGCAATTTCGACGCTTACAATTAAATTTAACAAATAATCATCATGTGATTGATAAATAGTACTTACAACTTCGCGGGTTCACCTCCTTGTTGTAGATAATACTGTTAAAGCAATGTAGTTCACGAAAATATACGGTTACCTCATTGATTATTGCTATTCAAAATAGTCATACATATTTTAGTAGCTACAACGGGTAGTCGATTTTAATATCCTATGGAAGTAAATATGAAATACTTTATTGTATTTAGTATATTATATTGCTTAGACTTTGGTGTATAATATACCGTATCACTGAAATTACCGCATTACTAGTAAATCTTCAATAAGTGTAAAAAAAATTAAGTGACTTGATATTTGTTCAAATTATTATAAGTACTTTAGCTCGTTTTGTAGTTATAAATAAAAATATAATCGATAAATTTTTGTGCAATCTTTTATTATTATAATGTATTGTAGAAATTATTGTAATCCAAAATAAAGCAATTTCATAGAAACATCTGCAATTTAATTACAAGGTAACGTTATCGCCTCATATGTGGCAACAGTGATAGCCAGTGAGACCTGAGACGTGTGACTCACACCTGAGCGACGTCAGTCTCGGCTATGTTATGGCGAAAGCAACAGACGCGGCCGGCGCTTGTGACGCGAGTGCACACGACGATGTTTTTATTCAAAATAAGGACAACGAAACAATTCCAATGACTATTAATAACTATATAATGAAGACAGAAAGTGATACCGAAAGTGAAAAAGTAAAAGGTGATCAGAAAATGTTAAGTGTTTCCAATAATGTTAAGAAAAAGAATAATAATTCTGATGAAAGTATTAGCGAAACGGATAGCGATATTAAAAAGGAAAATCGTAATGAATTACAACGAGATGACCGTGACATAATGTTCGTAAACGAAGCGCCTTCAGGAGCTAGATATGTGGATGATAACAATGAAGATAAATACACAAGCCAAAACTGCAGGCATATTAAACACAATAACTATAAAGAATTTGATAATGTAATAATAAACAATATAGGTGAAGGTGGTAAAAAATGCAATGCCCCATCTAAAAAGAATTTTCAAGATTCTGCGGAGGCGCTGGAACACACCTTGGTACAGCTGGGCCACTTCGGCCTGTACCAGCGCTATGCACTGTTTCTTCTATGCGTCCCAAACCTGTTTTCTGCCATGTACTCGCTTAATTATGTATTCGTAGCTGATCAAGTTCCTTTTCGGTAAGATTAATGTATGTATAATATAATTATATATAATGCGGTGTTTGTATATTAAATTGTTGATTGTTTAAGTAAGAGCAGTATGGTTTTTAATACTCTTAGCGCACAAATGTTCCCTAATGATTCTTTTAAAGTTTACAATCGAATATTTTGAACGTTATAACAGTGTCCCATGAGAGTTACTAACCTTGTGTAATCTATACAAAAAAATAAAATTATATGTCTGTGCCTTCAAGCTAATTGCCTCTTTTTAAGTTAATATTATTGCTTTTTGTGAGTTACCAATACCAAAACAATCATATTTTAGGCTACCGTTGTTTTTGTTTTCTGTTTTTAATATTTTATACCTACGTTGAAAGATTTTCGTCACAAAGTTAATTCTACGCTAATGAAGGCTTCGTCGAATAGTTTGCAAGTTGGGACAGATGCGAGACGCCGCGATTTTTGCAAAAACATAAAATCTTTTATATTTTACGTAGATACAAATTATTAAATAATTATATTTATCCACAATAATATTGATTATTTCGATAGAAACAGCGATAAACTTTGTATAAGCACCAGAAGTATAGAAAAACTTGAAGCAACAGGTTTCCGTCTCAGCAAAATCAATTTATCTTTGTTTGGGCAGTGTTTGATTCTTCTCGGATAATATATATTGATTTGATATTCATTGAATTTTGTTCTTAATTATTCTTTTGGA
Source organism: Nymphalis io (assembly GCF_905147045.1). Classification (NCBI taxonomy): domain Eukaryota; kingdom Metazoa; phylum Arthropoda; class Insecta; order Lepidoptera; family Nymphalidae; genus Nymphalis; species Nymphalis io. Next base: position 13,289,374 of record NC_065899.1, read on the forward strand.
CCCAGTTTATAAATAGCAAAAGTTTTTATTCTTTGTTTTTATGTTTTTTTCATGTTGCGGACGGGCAAATGGGTCACCTGATGTTTAGTGGTCACCATAGACCACATAGACATTGGCGATGTAAGAAATATTAACTATTACTTACATTGCCAACGTGCCACCAAACTTGGGTACATAATATTGTCCCCAAGTTTGGCCCTTGCGCCTGTAGTAATACTGGCTCACTCACTCTTTAAACCGGAATACTTACACCCTTTGAACTTTATTTAGCGGTAGAATACCTGACGAGTGGGTCGTAATATCGGTGGCGTTACCCCAGAGTGGAATGCCACTATACCGTGAAAATTGACTAAAATGCACTAGACGTCCGTATCTATATCAGTTAATAACACAACCAGTGTTTCCTTACCCTAAGCAACTATATAACAGAAAGTAGTAAAAGTAATAGCCTGTAAATGTCCTACTGCTGGGGTAAGACCTCATCTCCTTTTTGAGATGAAAGTTTGGAGCTTATCGCACATAGCATTCAACGCTGGTCCAATGCAGATTTGGGGATATACATATGGCAGATGTGTTTTACTTCACCACCAATTACAAGATGAATTATAAGCACAAATAAGCTCATGAAAAACACAACATATTAAAACCAATACTTGTTTAACCACTAAATTACTTTGGTTTTGATACATGGTGTAACGATTTATAGTGACATAAATGATTAAAATTGTCAAACGTCAGTGAAAGTATTTTATATAATCTTCAAGCCATAATCACATAAAACTTCAATTAATTAGGAATGCGAACCCGTCTAATACGGTGCAGATATTGAGAAATAATACAAAAGCACACATATCAGTTTATTTATTACGTTTTTAATGCAATCATGTGAATGTCTTGACGGGTGGAAAGTAATTATAAATGAATAAATGTTTCCAAGATTGTTATCTTGACAAGAAAAGTTAAAATTATAAGTGTTAGGCTTATTGCTTTATCCTACGGCGTATACTTATTAATAATATTATATATATACATACATATTAATAATAATAATTATGCTGCACTCCCGACCGAGTTAATGTCAGTAATACCCATCATTAGCTACATCCGTTATAAAATAATTGTTTCTCATTCTCCGTGTGGTCCGGCTCTATAGACCCCCATCCTCTGGGCTGCTTCGGACAACAAGTTTTATACAAAAAAAAATTAAGCTTTAAATTTAACGACTATTGGATAAATTACTACTACTACGTGACAATATTATGTTATGTAATAAAACATTTTAAGCAACAATTAATAATAGTCGGTATAACGGTTGTTACGGATTTAACATATTTCACTGTAATATGTTAATTTTTTTTTTTATATTCGCCGGGAGGGCAAATGTCTCTACTCCACCTGATGGTAAGTGGTAGTAGAGTCCAAACGCGACGACGGCCAGTACAGACGGGAAAAACATTCTGCACTAGCCGCCTTCGCCTTGCCGGCCCGCAAGATGCCTCTTCACGCCTCGTTTGAAGGAACCCGGGTTGTAAGAGGAGGGGAACACGTGAGCTGGTAAGGAATTCCCTTTTTTGGAAGTGCGACAAAGAAAGGAGTTGCCAAATTTCTTTGTTCGCGATGGAATTGATGTCTCAGTTAGGCGGTGACATCGAGAACCAGCTCGCGTGGACTTAAGAAGGAAGGGGGAAGCAGGAATTAGAGAGAATAATTCCTCAGAGCACTCGCCGTGATACAGTCGATAGAAAGCGCTCAGTGCTGCTATCTCACGACGCAATTGTAAAGGTTCAAGGGTGTTTGTGACCTTTACGTCGCCAATAATGCGTACGACACGTCGCTGCAACCGGTCCAAGGCCTCAAGTAGGTACTTAGCGGAGTCATCCCAAAGGTGCGAGCAATATTCCACGCAAGACCGTACCTGTGTTTTGTACAGCAGGCACAGTTGTTGTGGCGTGAAAAAACGCCGCACCTTGTTCAGAACTCCGAGTTTCTGTGAAGCTGTTTTTATAACAGCCTCGATGTAATCCCTTGGACTAAGTTCGCAGCGAACGTCGATTCCCAGCATGGCGATTTTGCTTTGCATCACCAGCTGAGTACCACAGAGGGAGGGAAGAGGGGAAAATGTTGACTTTTTAGCCGTGAGAGCGCATAACTGTGTTTTCTTGGCATTAAACTCAACAAGATTATCAGAGCCCCATTTGGCGATAAGCTCTAACGTCCTATCGAGTTCAATGACAAGATCCTTCCGCCTCTCCTCAATTTCCGCTCGCCCAGCCACTGCGCGTCCGTGGTATCCACCATGCACTGTACTATCGTCTGCATAGCAATGTATGTTCCCAAGAGAGAGCATATCATTGATATGCAGAAGAAAGAGTGTGGGAGATAGCACAGATCCCTGGGGGACCCCAGCATTCACTACATAGAATTGTGAAGCGCAACCATCAACTAAAACACGAAGGCTACGCTTGTGTAGGAAGCTGGCAATCCAGGTGCATAGCTAAACAGGCAGATTATATGCCGGCAGCTTGGAGAGAAGACTTCTGTGCCAGACCCTGTCGAAAGCCTTGGAGATATCGAGGCTGACAGCCAACGACATGCTTGTCGATAGCTTCACCCCAGAGGTGTGTTACGTACGCTAGAAAATCACCTGTGGACCGTTTTGGTCGAAACCCGTACTGACGATCATTAATTAAACAGTGATCTTCTAGGTAATGGATCAGTTGGTTGTTTAAAATCCGTTCCATCACCTTACAAAGTACTGAGGTGATAGCTATTGGCCGATAATTTGCCGGGTCAGACCGATCCCCTTTTTTGGGAACCACTTGCACATTAGCTCTTCTCCAAGCCTTCGGCACACATCCCGAAGAGAGAGAAAGTTGGAACAGACGCGTTAACACAGGAGACAGCTCCGCTGCGCACTTCTTCAGCGCTATGGCTGGTATTCCATCGGGACCACTAGCTTTCCGTACATCAAGTGATTGCAGCTCCGCACGCACATCACGTTGCCTGATTTTGATGTCAGGCATCGTATGGCCACATGAAGGTATTTTAGGTGGCAGCGCACTACAATCATCGATGACGGAATTGTCGGCAAAGAGTTTAGCCAGGAGATCAGCTTGCTCTTGCGGACTGTGAGCTAGCGATCCGTCCGGATTTCTGAGCGGTGGCAGCGAAGGTTGGCAGAAATTGTTTTGCACAGACTTGGTCAGACGCCAGAAGCTACGGGAGCCCCTAGGATGCGAAACAAGGTCATGACCAATCTGTACAATGCGCTGTGCATACGCCCTCGTGTATGCCTTTCTACAAGACTTGGAATTTTTATTGTAGTTTGCTTTCAGTGAGTCAATGTTAGATGCCCTGCTAATGCAGCCGCTGATCCACTTGCGATATGCCGCCTGCTTAGATGATACAGCATCGGCACATTCACGAGTGAACCAACGGTTACGCGTACTCCTACTGACGAGATCTGAGCTAGGAATGTAGTATTCCAGTCCCAACATGATCTCGTCAGCAACAGCAGCGGCACTAGCTGTCGGGTCATTCCCACTAAAGCAACGTTCCTTCCAAGAGACCGACGCATAGTAATCGCGCATACCGTCCCAATCTGCCGACTTATAGTGCCAAACGCGACGTTTGCATACCGCTAGTGGCGGCAGCTTGGCCTGTGGCACTCTAGTAGATATAAGGCTGTGATCCGAAGAGCCAAGAGGAGCCTGAACCACAACCTGATATTCCACCGGGTGAGAAGTCAGCAGAAGGTCCAGCAGAGATGGTGCTTGCCCATCAACGTCTGGGATCCTGGTGGGCTGATCAACCAGTTGGGTCAAGTCATGTGTGAGAGCAAAAGCATGAGCATTCCTTCCAGCATGATCAGTTTTGAGGGATTTCAACCACGATTCGTGGTGAGCATTAAAATCCCCCAAAAACACCGATTCCGCGTTAGGAAATTGCTCTTGCGCAGCATCTGCCACCCGACTAAGATGGTCATTAATCGGCTTGTCTCCAAGTCACCATTGTGGGATCTGTAGAAGCACACGTAGACTCGACTTGACGAACCAGGTCCACACGTACCACCAACATGGAGAAGGAGGGGTCCTCCAAGCAGCGCAGTCGGTGACAGCAAACATCCGTCCTGACGAACAAGCATACTCCGGCTTTGTCTTTGAAGGATTCTTCAAGCGTGTAGCCGGGATAATTAAGGTAGCTGGTATCGGCAGGACGGAGTATTTGTGTCTCCGTGAGAAACAACATTGCTGGCCGTGCTGTCTCGAGATGGTGGTGGACAGCGTTGAGGTTAGTGTGGAGTTCACGGATGTTAGAGAACTCGAACTCAAACAGCGAGGGTATGGTGGGGGTGCGCACCGCTGTACGACCGTTATTTCTGTTTTGTTGCGCTACCATTTGGGAAAAAAAAGAATGGAAAAGAGACGTGAAGCGAGCGACGTATTGCCACGATAGGGATGGGCAAAGTGTGGAGGCGTGTTTCCCCAAGTGGTTGCCAAAAGGAAAAATACACTGACCCGCCGGACGGAAGGGCCCCCGAACCCCCCCGGAAGTGGCCGCCGGGACTACACCTACCGGTCACCAACCGGCACGACGGTCCACCCCGAGATTATGCGTGGCCTGGTGGGGCAGCCTCACGAGCTGGTTAGGCACGCTCGGGCCCCTGTACTATGCCACGGGCGGCCAGCGGAACAGCCGTTTCTTCGGGTCTCCCTGTCCGGCAGGTCAATACAGTTTCCCCCGGCTAAATTTATCTATTCAATGATGAGTAGCTGGAAAGTTCAGTTAATTATAATTTATTATTATCTGTAATGTTTAGTCAAGGGTTATGTATCAGCATATACAATTAAACAAAACCACCTAATACCTTTATGACATCACTTTAGATTTGGGCTCTTTTAGATAATATTACCTACTAGTTTCTGCAATATATCATAAACGCACCCTCCGCACAGGGGCGATGACTCCAAAACCGAAGAAAATCACCACCAACAATCTTTCCCTTCCCCCCATTTTCATCATAAGTACAAAATGATAACCAACAATATTTAGAAAACCGTAACATCTATGTGAAAAACAAAATGCGTATGAAATGTGTATCTTCTCAGATGCTTAATAAAGGAATGTGAAGGACAAGGAAGCAACTTCAACAGCACCACAATACAGGAACTGCTACCAGAAGACCAATGTCGCCGTTATGAGCCCGTGTCACCTGATCAGCTAAGCTGCGCGCGAGAAGATTACCTGAACACAACCGCTTCGTGCAAGTCGTTCCTGTACGAGAACATGGACACTATCTATGCAGAGGTGGGGCAACATCAATATCACATGAGGTTCATTGTCTGCACACTTTTAATTGCCATGTTATAAAACCACTACCACTATTTTTTCTCGACTGCTCAAAAAAGTAGTGTAATGTTTTTAGGGTTAATGTATGTATACATACACACTACAATACTGGCATAGACAATTACATACATACATTTATTTTAAAATTTTTACTCTTCAGTTCATAAAGGATAGTCGTGTTTTTAATTGAATAAATAAAACATGATCTTTTACTAGTGTTTCGTTTAGTTCGTGGAAGATAAATATATTATATTTATTAGTTTACCAACAAAATACACATTGAAAAATTACAGAATTGTCAACAAAAAAAAGTTATGAATCTTATACCTATAAAAAAGAACAATATAATGTTTCTGCAAAGTATTGTACCTGCTCAATACTTGTCTCAGTTCGGTCTGGCGTGCAATGAATGGCAGCGGACGCTGGTGGGAACGGTGCGGAACGCTGCGCTGCCGTTTGCGTTAATTTTTACTGGATACTTATCGGACGGGTAGGGCGATAGTTTAAATTAATATCCTTAAACAAGACTGTGAAGTTTCCATAAATTTTTGGAAACCTTTTTACAGTTGGGGTCGCCGCACAGCATTCTGCGTCTTTTCTGGGTTTGCTGGTGCACTCGGAATCATCAAGTCATTTGCGCCAAATTATCAGTTATACCTCGCAATGGAATTCTTCGAAGCCGCACTTGGTTACGGATTTAACAGCGCCGCCTACGTCATGAGTATGTTGATGTAAATATATATTAATTTTAGTTCTACATAAGTTGAAGTAAAGGTTCTCTTTAAAATCCTTAAAATTTATTGGCTGTATGTACACTTCTTAAAGCGGTAACTTTTTGGTTTAGTGGTAGAGCTCGCGCGTCCTTCTTTGCGCGCGGCATTTGCGTGTGCGACCGGTGTCGGTTACGGGCTCGGCGGCGTCCTGTTTGCATTCATTGCAAGCGGCATCCCTTATTGGCGAGATTTACTTCGTACTATCCATACACCCGCATTGCTTTTCCCAATATATTGGTTTTTATTGGACGAGAGCATGCGCTGGCTGCACGCCACGCGGCGAACAGATCGCGCTTTAACTGTTATACGCAAAGTAGCACGATGGAATAAAGTATGTATTGGTTTCTTTATAATAAAATATGATGTATTAAATTATGTTTAAGTAAAGACTATTAATTCCTAGATTACTTTGGATGAAGATCTTTTGACGGCCGCGGGCGAAACAAACGATGTTGAAGTAAAATCTGAGGGAAACCCATGGTTCAGCTTGATAAAGTCACGTGTGCTGATGCTACGATTCGCAGCATGTTCATGGTGCTGGGTATCAGCCTCTTTCGTTTACTACGGACTTACCATAAGCTCAGTGTCCGTGTCTGGAGATAAATACACCAACTTCGCGCTTACCATGGCAATGGAGATCGTCGCATCACTACTTATTATGATGGCATTGGAACGGTTTGGTCGGAAACGATGTATATTTGTGGCATTTTTACTGTGTGGGATATCTTGTGTAACTCCATATTTTACTTGTAAGTTTATGTGATCCATTTATCGCGTATACGTTTATGAAAGTCCGGCAACCTAACGCTTCAATCATTACAGCGCATGCAGGCACAGGACTGGGACTATTCTTTGTAGGTAAACTGGCGATAACCTTTGCCTTTAACTCTTTGTACGTGTTCACGACAGAGCTGTTCCCGACAGGGGTGCGCTCCTCTGCACTCGCCGCCGTCTCGCTCGTCGGACGCCTCGGCTCTATACTCGCGCCGCAAACGCCTCTCCTAGTAAGTACTGTTTGATATGTCCGTACAGCACTATTAACAAGTATACTTAGTACGTATTTATTGAAAAGTATTACAAAAAGAAGAATAGGTACATGTAGTTGTCATTGTCGCCAGAGTGTTTCCGTACAAGCAATATTATACGGCGCATGCTCGGGATCCGCGGCTCTGGTGGTGCTGTGCATACCGGAGACGCGTCGCGTACCGCTGCCTCAACATATAAGGAATGCAGAGAAACTGCGCACCCCTGAACCCACTCTCGTGATACCCACTTCTACACACCTTTAAATATGAATTGACGACCTGAACACATGAGGTAAAGGCGATGATCAGTAAGAAATCGTCGAGGCTGTGGCCCTGTCGCTATCGACTGACTATTCTAATGACTAATGAGATTTTTGTGAATATATAATAATATAAAATATAATTTTTAATACATTTCCTATTTAATTAGTTGTATAAGCTATATAAACTTTTGAATGCGGATTACATTTTTATTAATTAGGAACAGACTTGTTATGTAAAAAACAAGATCTTGGAAAACTTTGAAATATTTTATCTTCGACAACGATAGTGATAATCTTGTTCTATTTTAATACTTATCTCGATAAAAACTCTCGTAACTGTTCATCGAGGTACGTTCTTGCTGTGCTCAGGTTTTAGACAAATTTATTATTAGTCCATCTGCAAAGGTGATTGTTATTTTTCACAAAAATCCCGATTTACTAATTATATAAAACCGCTGAATTCATTATCATTAATACTTCTAAAAATTACCCTCATATTGAGACGAGGCTGGTCAATGATAATTGACAGCTGCTTGAAATTAATTTCCTGAAACAGAGCTTGATGCACGTCGAACCAACACGTTTCATGACACTAGACTTTTATAATAATATCATTGTAAGTTGCGCTTATTTTTGTAAGTACTCAGCGTAATGTCAACTTTACTAAATTTTGATAAATGTAATTTATGTAATGTAAAGCTATGGACGGGCCCGACTGGGTGCCGCTTGGTACCGATATCATTACCTTCTATCGCTGTGTTCCGGTTTAGTTTGTACACTTACAGTTTTATCAAAAAGTCAAATAATCAAATCAAAATATTATTATTCAAATACATTTTACAAGTTCTTATGAGTCGTCAAACACTACCACTTTTATTTCTAGCCAACTAACCATCATGCGGCATTTGCTTGAAATCCGTCCTAAAGTAATAAATACTTAAGAATTCAAAATATACCTATTAAGTATAAAACTGTGATAATAAAATATACCTTTAGTTTTAGATGGTTTTTATTATGTGTAAATATGGTTAAGGGGTTGACGTATTGCAAGACTACACTCTCTTTATACAAAGTACGAACATTTGATTTGAAAAATCTTCAAATGCAATATCTGATGACAAATGACATTTGAGACGACGCTTTATAAATATAATTTTTGCAAAGTGAAGATAAGCTGGTTTTATTTTCTTTCTAACGTTTCTTTAGTTGCGATAAAATACTAAAGACGATATCTGACATCGCTGCTAAACGATATTCTCGAAGTAAAGAGATCAGGTTTAAACAATAATATAGTCATGTATGTTCAACGTTTTCCATTTATTTAAATAAAACATTCAATTGACCCTGTTTGTTTATTTTATTGCTTCAACTATCACCTTAAATACCCTTAATTTTAAAGTTTAACAAAAATATAGCAAATAACTTATTATTGTATGTATTTGGGGAGATAGCGAACGATGATATACGATGATAAATAAATACATATAAACGATCATATAAAAGTAAAAAATAACACTTCGACTTGTACTATTTTTTTTTTTTTAATATTTTGTTTACATGCTTTAAAATGTTTATAATAAAAATATTTATAATTTATCGAATAAGAATACTTATCTACATAAATAAAGTACAGACTTTATTAAAAAAATTTCTAATAATAAACAAATAAAACTTAAAGTAAGAATAGTTCTCCAGACCCTGTAAAGTCTTCTATCTTTAGTTCCCGCGCCACCTATCCAAAATACCCATGATGTCCTATATAATAATAATATATAATATGTAAAATATTATTATTGTAATATTTTGATCCCTGTTTGGTCGAAATAAATGTTTTTATTATTATTATTATATTCACTTAGCACCGTATATGAACATTTCTGCAAAGGCTCTCAGGGCACATACTACCGCTTGCGGGCAGGAAGCGTCCAGGTAGTAGTTTAGTGTGGAGCAGGCCTAAATGTATGTTTACTGGTGGTAGGGCTTTGTGCAAGCTCGTCTGGGTAGGTACCACCCACTCATCAGATATTCTACCGCAAAACAGCAGTACTTGATATTGTTGTGTTCCGGTTTGAAGGGTGAGTGAGCCAGTGTAATTACAGGCACAAGGGACATAAAATCTTAGTTCCCAAGGTTGGTGGCGCATTGGATATGTAAGCGATGGTTGACATTTCTTACAATGCCAATGTCTAAGGGCGTTGGTGACCACTTACCATCAGGTGGCCCATATGCTCGTCCGCCTTCCTATTTTATAAAAAAAAAATGTATATAATACTCGTAACGAACTACTAACAAACACTCAGTCTTATCACTGTTTTGTCGACGTGCGTCGTCGCTTATACAGCTACCTGGTGGTAGGTAATTGTACAAGCCCGGCGGTCATCGTCGTCGTCAACGTCGATATATTTCGTATTGCACTAAATATTATCTTAACCCTTACATATTATTGTGGAATTACCCTGACATCGCTCAGCTACCTTCAAAATATCTCTATATATAAAATATACCAATTATATAGCAATTACCATTTACGAACGATTATATTAACACGGTCGTACACATTTTATATGAAGTAACTTAATATAGTGAATAACTTTACATTTTAAATTACAGTTTATTACCTGCCTATATAATACATTTATAAAATTGTGGCTCATTTGCTTCTTTACTTTTTTTATTCAATTTTTTTCAGTCACAGTGGGTCGTTTACAAAAATATTTAAGTATTTGAACGTAAAACAGATTATCACACGAAATAAGTGTCACAATTACGAAACTATAAACAAATCGTTTATACATAGCTTAAATATATCATATTCTTGTTGTAAGGTTCAATGAACTCGACCGTTTGAAAACATACGTCCCCGTCATGCTCCGGCGTCCACAGCGGCAGTGAGCGGGTATAGCTCTCGCGGAGGATCGGGCTCGGGCGCCGGTGGAGGGGGGCGCAGGCGCGCGTACACCAAACGCAGCGCCGCCAGCGCCGCAAACGTGAGCGCGGCCGTGGACGCGAACGTAGCGTCGGGCCCGCGCCGCGCGTACACCGCCGACACGAACACGGGCCCGAGCGCGCGCGACACGCAGCCCGCGCCCGTCAGCACGCCCATCCACACGCCCTGCGGCCGCGGCCCGAGCACCTGCCGCGGACACGACCTTAGCGCCTCGCACTTGCACATCCTCACTTTATTTCTCCGAATACGAAACGAATTTAACCGACTAACTTTAAATATATCGGTTAAAACGAACCGAAGTTTATGGGTTCAATCCGGGTGAGCACATTTGACTCTCAGGTGCTTAACTTGTATATATAATTCATCTCGTGTTCGGCGTGTAACGCCTGAGATGGGAATCTAACCTATCTAACCTATTTTGTATACTTACCGATCCACTTTGGAGCAGCGAGGTGACACAGGCTCCTAACCTTCTCCTCAAAAGGAGAGTGGGGTTCTTAACCTAGCAGTGAAGTGCAGCAGAAAAAAGCATGAAAGTTTTCTTTTACCATACCTTGGAGAAAATGGTCTGAATGAGCGTCACGCCCAGGGGGTAGCCGATGGAGACGCACGTGTAACCCAGCAGAAATTGCGTCAGCGTGAGTCCGCGAGAGGTAGCACACCAAGGCTGTGAAATTTGCGGACACCCGCCGCCTGCCTCCAGTGACTCAGGAGCCAGTGGAGGGGGTCCCGGGCCCCACGGAATGCAGAACACGGAGGCCATACCCGTTAGAAGAAATCCGCCCCATAGTAACAATGCTCTGTTGAAGATTTTTATGGGTAGAGATATATAAACAAAACTTAGTATTTTTCTAACATTATCTTTAAGGAAACTGTAATATTCTGAATGTAATATTTCATCTACTGACTGTTAAGATTTTATCTACGATTGAGACCTACATTGTATTAAGCATATGCTGTTTGGAATGTTGCCCTGTTACCGGTACCTATTCATATATTTACTTGTTCGCCCTTCCAGCTTTGTGTAAGCTCGCCTGGGGAGGTTACCACCTACTCATCAGATATTCTACCGCCAAATAACAATACTCAGTATTGTTGTTTTCCAGTATGAAAAGTGAGTGAGCCAGTGTAACCACAAGCACAAGGGACATAACATAATCAGTTACCAATGTTGTTGGCACATTGACGATGTAATAGATAATTAAATGGGCGGTGGTGACCATTTACCATCAGGCTGGAAAGTTTACAATTTTATTGCTGACTTAAAGTTCAGTTTGCCTATCTGTATAATCTACCTCTCTTCAAATATTTTCGTGAGCGGCGTAATAAGTGCAAACACAGCGCAGGCAACGAGAGCTCCAGCACTCATGAGCGCGCCCATATACTCCAGCGCCTGTTTCTTGCTCCACGCGAACTGATCCATGGTCAGCGACGTGGCCAGGGTTTCCAGCAGTACAAAGTTGAACACGAGCACGAAAAAAGCGACGACCAGCGTCCAGCTGCTCACGTAGTCTGGCTTAATCGCCTTTAAAGCTTCTTTCTCTGTTAAGACATATATCGAGCAAATTTTTATCTCTTAATTGATATATTATAGTTTAACGATAAAAAGCATCGGCAGAACATTTAATGTTCATGAGATTAACTCAACTTTTATTTGGAATATTTAATTATTTTTCCATTTTACAATATTTTTTATTCATATAAGTATTTTATAACTAAAACTAAAATAAAAACAAAATACGCATTACAAATTTATATATAAAACGCGCGGTCTAAAAGATTATTCTGTGGCATTGTACCCAAGACTCTGGCACTATTGCCTCGCTGCACCGCTAGACTCAGCCTTTGGATTAAATAAGCGTCAGCTCTTGTATCACCAGAAGTGTAGACAATTATTTCCACACTTCTGGTGACCCAATGTTCCATTGTAGAATTCTATGTAACCCCATGTCAAGTCTGTCTCACCTGTTTGTTTTCCTTGGGCGAGCATTGCTTCTCGAGCTGCAATTTTCTTCTCTTTGAAGCAGAAAGGTAAAAAGAGTACAAAGTTGATTAGGCCCAGTATTGCGTTGATCCAGCCAGCAGCGGTGTACATGTCGAGGCGCAGGGGCTGGACGTAGGAGCCGGGAGGTGGGTACGACTCGCCGGGGCCGAGCGGCGCGGCGGCGGCCTGCATCGCCGGCCCCACCACGAAGCCGAGCACCTGCGCCAGCGACGCCCCCGCCACGGCGCGTGTCCGCTCACTTTCGCGAGTGGCGGCCGACAAATACGATCGCGCCACTGCGACGTTTGCTGGAAGTATAAGTATAAAAATCAAAGAATATTAATATACAAACATAAATTATAGTATATGAAGTACATACTTCATAAAAATATATGTAATATGTTACAAATTCATTGTACAGCCCACAAGTACATCTTCAGATGGAGCCTTTGTACCAGATTGAGGTCAGAGAATTCATTATGAACAAACATTGAATTTATATTTTATGTCCAAGTTTAGTGATGATAAACAAAATCATAGAAAGTTTTTTTCTTAAAACTACAATATTTACAGCTGGAAAATTTCCTGACAGGTACATTGTAAAAAGATATTCTCTCTTTACCAAGCGGTTGTCGTGTAATGTCGTAATAAGATTTCTTGCACGTCAGAGTTTATATTTTATAGTTCGGAATGGTTTATGTTTATTGGTTATGTCGAGTGAATATCACTCAAGAAACAATTTACCAGAGCTAATCCCAACGAGAGCGCGGGCTGCTAGCATCCAGTGGTGCGCGTGTGGTCGAGTGAGATGGAGTTGTGCGTATAACGTGGATGCTAACACGAATAATGCTAGCGTCGCCAGCATGGGTGCGCGAGCGCTGCCTGCCCGGTTTGCCCACAGCCCGAGCAGCGGTGAGGCCGCTAGTTGTCCTAGAGGACTGGCGCCCACGGCTAAGCCTAGCGCCTCCTTACTCGAACCGGGCTGTAGCTGCAATATTTCAAGACCACTTTTATATATTTTATTAACGTGACTTTTACATATTTCAATAAAATAACGCAAAACATACAGGATATTGATGACAGCTAATAAAACATTCAAAGCGGGAGGCGTTAGTCGCGTTTGTGTGTTTATGTCCGTATGCGTGTGTGTGTTTGTGTGTATCTGTATTATTGTTCATGTCAAATCATACATTTTCATATAATGAGAACAGTTTGAAGGTCTGTAGCGTAGCTCTAAATTTATATTTTGTCGTAACTTTGAATTGAAATTTTGGTTGTTTTAAAATTACCACGTAAATATTACATTCATATTATACATCGATCACATAAAGATGGCGTGTATTTGTAATGAACATTAATAATGTTAAATTTTTAAATATTCTCACATTACGCGATGCCAGTAGGTACGCTTTTTGTTTTTGTTTTTTTTTGTGTTTAAAACCAAATTACTTATTTTTAAGTTTAATATTATAGTTAAAAGTATGACATGATATAATATTTTTAATATGCCATAATATTTATATATTATGTATTTTGTAACAGAACTTTCCATTCGTGTCAGTTTCGTCTTATTTATGAAATTATAACATCCTACAAAAGTACGAGCTGACTATTTATAAAGCAATTCACTCGCGTGACCGCGGCGCAGGGCGGCCTGCTACGACCAGCCGGACTCCTCACTAGTATAAAGGATCATTTTATCAATTATTGTCAACTAAACAATTTTAATCTTTATGTTTCCCCTGTGTCACTCTGCGTTATATAACAATTTTTCTAATTATAATAACTATTTTATGAATAGGTACATCTGTAAAACAAAAATAAAATATAAGTAATTACTTAAAAAACAAGGTTATGTTTAAATTATTATTTAACAATTAATTATGTCTTGAATTAAATCATTAATATACGTTTACCAATATTATAGAGAATCAAGTGAAGTTTGTTGGTTCTTTTAATCCTACTACTATTATAAACGTGAAAGTTTGTATGTGTGGATGGATGTTTGTTACTCTTTCACGCAAAAACTACTGAATGGATTTCAATTAAACTTTCCAATAATATAGCTTATACATCAGAATAACACATAGGCTACAATTTATAAAGATATTGTGTGAGCTGTCCAAAATATGACATTAAATGTCAAGTAACTAGGAAAAAACCTACCTTTCTGCGAGCTATTCTGGCGTGCGCTGCCATAAACGTTAGTTACACATAATTATGTAATGTATGATAGACATCATTTAGTTTAAATGCGCGATACTACGGGTGCGGTGTAGCGAGCGTTACGGCGCGGTTCGCCTCCGGCGGCGGTGGCGGGCGGTGCGACGCACTTGTGTGGGGGAAGAAGGCGCTCATCGCTGAGTGCGCGACCCGAACGCGGGGAGAAGCGTGAGGGCAGACATCGTTGACTGTTGTCTCCGTTTTGCGAATTTTCATGGTTATAGCGATTTTTTAAAAACGGATTGTACTTCAAGTAATATAGGCCCAAGATTAGGTATTGGAAGTTTTTTTTTTTGGTTAGGAGTTACACTTAAATAAGATACTTCATTTTTATTTAAATTAATAGATATAGGTTACTTACCTGTTCATTATACCGAATTCCTTCTTTTTTTTTGTAAATTACAGAGGTTGTAGGTAGGTTAGTAATTGGTCCTTTTTTGGTTGATTTATGATATTGTAAATAACGTGATGTATATCAATGCGAGTTACCGAACTTGGAAGGCACATTGTGAAGGCCACAATTTTAACTGGAGAAGCCAAGGGAGACAATGTTCTTATACCGCGCATCCCAATCATACCCAATAACTTGCCATTCAATTTTAAACGCCTGCAGTTCCCGTTAAAAGTCGCATTTTCAATGAAGATCAACAAATCGCAGGAGCAAACCTTAAAGGTAGCAGGCATACATTTAGGCACGCCATGTTTTTCTCACGGTCAGCTCTATGTGGCTTGCTCACGTTTTTCCAAAGCAAAAAATCTGCATGTTTATGCTGAAGGAAAAAAATCGTTAAATATAGTTTATAAGAGCATACTGCAGTAGCTAGATAACTATAGGCCTATGATCAGGGTTCTGCAGTGCCTAATTACCGTATATTTATTATATTGCCAATTTTCTTATGTTAAAATATTGTCAAGCAGTTATATTTTTCAAATGCGACTCAAAAAATATTTATGTCATAATGTTAGTTCTTTTCTACGCCACGCTAATATAAGCTACTCCAAATACTAATCCTGCGTAGACGAAGTCGCGGGCACCAGCTAGTTTATTATAAATTAAAAGAACCAATTTATGCTAGCTTACAGATTCAGGGCGGACAACATAATGTAATATGTTGATATGTTTAGTTTTTAAGTTAATACGACAACGTAGTCGGAGAGAAACTTGCCAAGAGAATACTGCCAAAGCTTCAATGTCTTTGACATCAAACATAACTTTACATGTAGAGTTACAGATCTCTTGAATGTCTACCGAGGTCCGCGTGACGACGTTAACATAATACGTAAGTTACGGCTTATCAAAAATGGGAAAACTTAGAAGATGATAGAGGTAGTTTTTTTTTAAATAGTTTTTTCATGTGGCCTCGACAGCGTAGTAAATATATATATATATATATATATATATATATATATATATATAACCTATGAAATGAGCGTTATGTCGTACTGACCACTTTGATCTGAAATATCTCCTCTTTGGTTAAGAATTCCAAATTCAAATTTATAAATTCATTTAGCTGGTACATATACGGTGGGTAACATATACTTTGATTGATTAAATATAATTTACAAAAAAAAATTGACTATATTCCTCCCGTACAAAACGCCAATTTTATATGGAAGGACCTAATATACAAAGAATAATAATAAAGAAATACGATGTAGTAATATTATAATAACGATATAATTTTATTAGATGCATGGCTTTCTGACTTTGAGAAGTACTTAGTCCTGTATATTATTTTTTTCCGAACCTGGTCCATAACCTGGTAACTCGGCTGGCAGCTTGTCTGGTAGGTCGACTGGCAATTCGGATGGCAACTCGCCAGGAACAATGCGGACTATGTCGCTTGTCGGATATTTCAGCGTTATCAGACCGTCATCGCGTCAACCGCACGTCATACGACTGCACTTTATTCAACAATTTGCGCAAAATTAAGTTTAATCATTTATAAGTACTTGACTGTAATATTCATTAGATTGTACTTCTCTATGACAGATTTATTCGTAATATTCAACAGATTTGTCCCTATCAATGCACATTTGATTCGCCAATTCTACTTCCTTCACAATTTCATAAATCTTTTGCAGTCAAATAGATTATACTTCCATGTTAAACTCAATAAGAAATATTAGTAACATAAAAAGATGATTATTATTTAAGAAATCACTAACAAACTTCACGAGGCTCAACTTCAAATGACGTTTCTCGTCTCTCAGATAACTATATTCTACACGGTTAGCCCTTGGCTCTACAACAAGTATAAACCACTCCTTATACTATCGATATGCTGCCAATCATGGATCCTTAAATCTGGTGCCCTTGTTCCTCCAAATACATGGCTCCCTCACCCTTCTAACACACCAACAAATTTTATTCAGGTTTGGTGTTGTACAATTACCTATGTCGTTAATTGGCCCTCAACAAAAGTTCACCTACTGTGGGTAGAGAATATTTATATTTAAATAGTAAGTTTAGTGAAACGTTTAATTATTTTTAAAGCAAAACATGAGATGTAAATATATGATGATAGTCCACTTTGCATGAAGTTACTCTGATTCTACAGAGGCGCCATAACAGACGAGTGTGCTAGGAAAACTATAAAATCAAGAGCTCTTTCTTAAAAGTATGTACACGTGGATACGTTTATTTTTATTGAAACGCTTCTATTAATACATTATGATAGCGTCGCCGTCGTGGTGCGATGCCGGCGTCGCTATCCGAGTGCAGCGCGTGCGACGGGCCGGTTGCGGCCGCGAACTTTGCCTTTGCGCGCTTTGTTTGTTCTGATTACATTTGAAACTACGTGTCCTAAATGTATTAGTACCTACATATCGTTTTTCCAACTATTGCCTATACTTTAGAGTTAGAAATAATATTGTAATAATTATCGCTTCTTCTTTTATATTTTTGTGTACCGAGTGCGCCGTGTGCAATTAAGTCTAAGTAATACGATTAATTTGTATTGATAATATTTGTCTCGTGTGGTAGCAGATTGTTTTTTAATTATAGAGCTTTGTCTCTAAAATTCTAAATACCTAAATTATACCTCTGAACTTTAACACATTATGAAAAAGAAAAAGTATTAATATCATTTAATTTGCACGAGATGTAATTCGATTTATTGTAACAGATCCTTAACGCTCGAAAGAATTTGATTTGGTATCAGATCGTATGACGATAAATAACCAGGTGACGAGGCGTAACTAACCACTTTAATGCGAGGTCGTCACATCATGTAGTTTTAATAATTCTTTTGTAGCGTTTTGTCATATTGATGCCAATTATTAGCTGGTATCAAGTTAAAGTTTCTTGAAAATCCGGTTAGTGTTTTTAAAATGAATCGGAACAATGCAACAAACAAAACTGAAGTAGATATCTGTATTATATTATATATGTTATATTATAATGGCGATTGTTTTTAAATTATTGTTCGAATTAGGAACCATTAGTACAGTTTTTCAATACGCTTTATAATGGGAACTGTGATAAGCAATTGTTATCAATAATCTTATCGTTACTGATGTGTTTCGTACAACTAATTAGGTCGACGCGCCTGTTTTAATTATTTACATATACTATTTATATATACTTGTTGTATGGTGATTAATTCTCGTTGAAAGTATTAGATTCTATTACTTATTAATAATAGTTAAAGATCACATCGTTACATTTTTTCAAGAAAAACATTTTATTTATGCCTTAAGCATCAAAACTTTTACAAAATATAAACAAAATGTCGCAATAAGAAACAATGAACTGTGTTATAATTGAGATCGTTTGTCGTGGCTCACCTTATCTAGGTATGGCCAGACGCCCGTCAGGACGATGCTGAACCCGAGGGACATCTGAAACATGGTGAAGTATATGACGTAGACGCTGCGCCACCGCTCATGCCGCTCTTGCGCAGACTCCAGCGCATCCCCGGTGTCCAGAGCATGCGAACCCTCCGTGCGCTCCTTGCGCCCCACCAGACCTTTCAACCACTCCATATTTTTTTCAATGCCAACGAACTCTCGTTATATCAGCTGTATTGTTTATCGGTGACATTTGAAGATACACTAGCACTTAGCATTTCACTGTTCCTAACCTAACCTATTTAGTACAATAACTTCGTACGATTTGATTTTACCGTGCTCGTTCACGATCGACTTGTAAACAAAGGAAAGTAAACGAAGAGGCGAGCGCGTCGTCCGTCGTGCTCGCTTTATGCAATCCACATCGAGACTGGTATTTGAGAATTCGTTTGTTGGCATCATGTCCCTCTCTACAGACATAGGTCTCGTTGTGACGACACACAACTCGACAGTCGATTACCGAGTAGTCGACTCTACTAACAACATTTAAATAGCATAATATTTCAAAACGTTTCGTTATTCTTGACATTTGAAATTTATAAGTGCAATAAAAGTACAAACACTTTTAATCCAATCAAATATTAATGATAATTCAATGCATTTACATTATTTTACTTGGAGATCGTATGATAAATAGAGCCAATTTTACTTTTAAAGTTAGAACGCATAGTAACTATTTAGGCTTTCAAATAACATACTTTTATGACATTAACGTTAATTATGAAGATTAGCAGAAGGGTAATCGCTGCTGTAACAGTAACAATTGCTAATAAGTATTAAGTTCCATTCATTGATTGAAGGTGATGAAAGATTCAAATCATCTCAGTGTTATTAATTATTATGAAATCAACTTATTAATACAAAATAGGTCTAAAAAAATTGTGTTAGAGAAAGATACAATAATGAGTTAAGAGGTGTTCAAAATATGAACATACGACTAAAATCTCTTAATTCGTTAAATAACTTGCTAAATGTTACTGAAAATGATATGTTTTTATGATATCTAGGAAATTTTGAGCAATATGTTTTAAAATTAAAATAAATATTTAAGTAATAGTCATGTGTTTCTTTATTTATTGTATGTTTTGTATTTAATCATTTTTCTGTATATTTCAATTATGTACTTAAACAAAAGACACCCTGAATTATAATTGTCAGCTATTCTTAACTCATCATTGACCATTAAGCCTTTTTTAAGTAAAATAAACATCTGTGATTACTGATTAAACTAGAATATTAATTGACTGATTGAGAATGACAAAATTTCCCCAAATAAAATCCATTTGCATATGGGGTACTTATTTATGATTTTATAGTTAAACTAGCTGAACCGTGCCCACTTCGTTGGGTGGTAAACATTTTAACTTGTGGTCGATTGGCCGAACAATAATAAAATTGTCTCGCAAGTTTGATATTTTAAATTATCTCTTAAACTATGCAACTAGAAAACAATTTGTAAAAAAAATATATTTTAATAAAATTTTCTTGGTAAAAAAGCAATTTATTTCTAAATAGATTTATTGATTGTTGTATATGAAAAAACCGTGTAATAGAAATATCACTCAATAGATTACGACAGGGTCGTGGTTCGTTACCTATGTCGTATTATCTCTTTACCCATTTGTCCAAATTATATGCAGTAAAAGGGAAAAGACTTTTTTTAAATACTTGATAAGAATTCATAATTATATATAATATTGGTCATAAACATGACCTAACGATTTAAATTATTTTTTCAATATAAAAAACTACTTTTGACTTAAATATAAAATTTAGACATAATTGTCGCTTACTTTTTTGTAGGCATTATCAAGCTCTACAACTTTTCTCTAGCACCGAATCATATATCTTCCATCGTTTAGGCAGCTTTCGTAAGAAACGATCAGGTCTTTCGAGTCGTCCGACTGTTTTTTCACCGACTTAATTTGCAAATCCCACTATCACGAAAAAGTCTTTTCAATTTTCGGGTAATATATAGCCTATGACACTCACAAATGTGGCGTTCTATTGGTAAAAGAATTTTTAAAATCGGTTCAGTAGATCCAGAGATCCCCTACAACCTCACAAACTTTACCTCTTTATAATATTAGTATAGATTGAGGAAAGTGGCACGATACATCGTGCCTACAATATAGTTAAATAAATAATGCCTTCCGATTCTTCATAGACATATTCAGAGAACGAATCTTCTTATCACGTGAGACATTGAAAGGAACTAGGAAAACTTGAAGTGCCATTTTGTCCATATTTCGATCGTTTTACTTGAAACTATATCCAGAGCAGCTTATAGCCTACTTATTAAACCTGTAGCCGAAAATTTTCTCAAAATAATTAATTTTTGAATAAACCTATATACAAATAATATTTTCTTATTTCTTAGGCTAATTTCTATATATTTGTAGCATATAGTCTACGTGTGCTTAAAGCATAGATTAAAGACTTTCTACTTTTATAGGATATGATCTGTGGGCTGCAAATTATGAAACATTGATTTGACAAAAACAGATAACATCGATTTTGGTCATCCTGTGCTGCTTAGTAGTGCAGTCTTTTTACGGATTCCGAAGTTTAATTAACTGAAAATCTGTTACAAAATGCTCGCTTCACGTCCCATTATTTCCCGTTTAATGCAACAAACTGGTACGTAAAGTTCACCAACAATTTTTAAATTAAGTAAATTTATATATTATTATTTTTACCCCTATAGTTTAATTGAACCTTTAAATAATATAGATCATCAATAAATTGTGTGAAGATGCATTTCCCCTTTCACATACAAATACTGATAATCCATGTTACATAACTCATAAAATAACCTAAAACGTCTTAGCTGTCAATAGTTTACTCAAAGTATATTTTCTATTCTCGGCTGATTTTTCGCCAGCTAGCTTTTTGAGGAATAAAAGAGACGTTTTGACTAATGCTCTATATAACTGACTGTCAAAATGTTCACAAAAAAAAATAACAGGCGACTGTACAATCGACTTCTAATAGAATGTTAAGTATAGACTGTCATTTGTCATTATTTGAAATTAACTTTACATTAACAATATGTTATACAAACTGGTATAATATGGGAATGACTATGCTTAGTGTATTGTGAAAATTATATCTGTTGATATTGATTATTGGAGCAAAGGTGTACCGAGACATGTCTGTCTGACTCAATACATATATTTGCTGCACTTGAAAGCACTGATAATTTAATTTAAGAAATCGAATTTGTCTGTACCACTAGTTCGCCGCTACAATGCCGGACTTCAAAACTTCAAGCCTCCCAGTATGGATGAGCTACCTGTACCCCAAGGATCATGGCAAGCACAATATGATGCTAACCAGCGTCGCTACAACTCCATCCTCTTCTTCGGCATTGCTTTCGCTGTGGGTTCTGTGGCTCTTGTAAGTTTTTTATAAACAACTACATATATATGAAGAGGCTTGAAATATCATTTTCAAATGTTTGCCAAATATTGAGTTATTTGGAATTTTTTTTACCACTTTCATATATTTTTTATTTTCTATATTTCACTTATAAGAACCTTACTTATTTTTTAAGTCTATTTTGAAAATCTTTTACATAAAGGTTATTTTTATTGTAATTAAATATGTATTTTTTTTTTCCATTTCAGGCAAAAGCATCAGGACTTCTATACCTTAACTACGCTCCACCAAAATCTTTGGATTAAACATTCTATTAACTTGTTCAATATGTGATTTAATGGCTAGTTAATTTAAATATAGTGTCTAAAATGAATTATGACTTATATTTGACCTATAAAATAAAATACCTTCCAAAAAAAAAAAGAAAAAGACTTCAAAAAGAGTACTGTTTATGCTGAAGTAATATCACGGCATGGTAGTGTTTATATATACAGTATTGTGACTAGGCTCTGCCCTTAAAATAGGACCTACTGCCGCGCTTGACGTACACGCGATAGGGCTGCCTGCCTACAGTATTTTATTTTCATCTGGTTTGCGATTGTAAATATTACATTTTTTTATTTTAAGAAATGAAATTTGTTTTGAATGAATTAGGAAGTGTTCAATAAAAATACATATTGTATTTTTTATTTATTTATTTAATCGATAAACCACAGTATTTGAAATATGGCACTTAAAACAAGAATACGATAAAATGACAGATACAATTTCAAACACTTAATAGGTATATACAGCATTAATAGTTACGTTAGCCTCCAATAACAATTTTTTTAACAATACTCTATTTAATAAATACTACAGACTGCAATATAACACGCTTATTAATTATTTAACATTCAAACAATTAGCAAAAAAATAAAAAAAATGAAGTAAAAAAAATAAAAATAACTAACAATAATTACAAACAATGATAATATAAGATTTTTAGAGATAATACCGTAATTTACAAAGTTCTAATATTGAGTAGAATATAACAAACTAAATATAACAGTAAAGATATCACAATCATAATAAAGCTCCCAGCGTTAATTTTTTGCGAAAAAGAGGTACTGAGTCGTGAAAAATGTCAATGCCATCACTGTTGGCTTTATTATATAAGTTTATGAGGTGGTTGAGTGGAGAGTATTTACCTATATTTGATTTGGAAGTTCGAGAGGAGAAAATTTTTTTTAGAGGTTGTCTAGGTGCAGTACGTGGCACTGCTATGTTAATATTTTGTAGTAGATCTGTTGCATCCAAGTGGTTATTCAATAATTTATAGAGAGTAATTAGAGAGGCAATTTCGCGGCGTTTTTCTAGAGTGCACAGTCCAAAATATTTTAAACGTGATTCATAGTCGGCCTTATAAGGGCAACTGTTACTTCTACTAGCCAGTAATTTTGTAAATTTGTGTTGTATGCGTTCTAACCTTTCAATGTAAATCTTATAATGCGGATTCCATACTACAACCGCATATTCTAAAGCGCTACGTATAAACGAATTGTACAAAGTTATGATAGTTGCCGGTCTCTTAAAATCATTGCAGTTACGTCTGACAAAACCGAAGCTTTTCCAGGCCTTCGTGGCAATATGATTTATGTGAGTGTTAAATTTAAGTTTGGCGTCGATCATAACACCTAAATCACGAACAACCGAAACTTCCCCGAGCGGTTTGCCCTGTAAGCTATACTGATGTCTTATTATGTTTTTATTTCGCGTAAACTTAATAAACTGGCACTTATCGACATTTAGTTCCATTCCATTCAAATCACACCATTTTTGTATGGAGTTTAGATCGTCTTGGAGCAATTTGCAATCATTCATGGATGTTATAGAGCGGTAAATCTTTAAATCATCAGCAAAGATAGAACATTTGCTGTTCTTGATACAGTGTGCAATGTCATTGATAAAGATGATAAATAATATTGGGCCTAGGTGTGATCCCTGTGGAACACCAGAGGTCGCAATAAACTCGTGAGATTTGTAACCACCGAGTGTAACTCTCTGTACTCGATCAGATAAGTACGATCGGAACCAAGATAGCAGGGGGTCATGAATGCCGTATAACCTAAGCTTGTAGATTAAGATTTTATGATTAACTTTGTCGAACGCGCTACTGAAGTCGGTGTAGATCGAGTCAACCTGTTGTTTATCGTCTATGCACCCAGAAATGTAATGTATGTAAGTTGTGAGATTTGTAGTGGTTGACTTACGCTGGCAAAATCCATGCTGATCACTTGTAATCATGGTATTGATATATTGGGACAAAATTGGGGTAATTATACTTTCAAAGGTTTTGGATAATACGTTTAACATTGAAATCGGTCGGTAGTTTCTTACATCGCTCTTTGATTTCTTTTTATGAATTGGTAAAATATTAGCTTCCTTCCACTTCGTAGGAAAAGTTGAAGTCTGAAGAGATGTGTTATAAATAATTTTTAATGGGAGTGCGAGTAATTTACACGTTTTTCTGAAAAAAAGAGGAGGAATGCCATCAGGACCAGCTGACTTGCTTGGATTTATTGAACGTAATGCCTTCGATATAGTACGTTCATTTAGTGTGACGTGAGTTTTTGATTAGTAGATTTAATAAACAAACCACTAACATTTATACAAAATGACAATTATAAAATTTATTTACATTCCAATATTAGCAACTCACAAAATCGTCACCCCGTTCGTCACTGCGGCGCATTCGCGATTGTAGTTGCCAACCATACTTTATAATTATAACGTATCCTGCTTTATTTTTGGTAAATATACTTTATACTTTGGCTTATAATTAAAGCATGTGAAAATACTCTATTTAAAATCTGTACTGTAATGCGTATAGTGAAACACTTACATGAATAATTATTGAACTATTATAGATATTTCGAGGAACAGGAACAAGGAAGCTGCCAAAAATAGGATAATGAAAAACTGGTAGTACTAGAAGCACACAAAAATATTTCTTCTCTAGAAGATATAGAAATACATTGTTGAAAAATACTTTTTTTGTTCTAAATGCTTTATTTATTTCTAACTTAAAAAACGTGAGACGTTATTTTTTTCAAAAAAAGTTGGCAGCCCTTAAATATAGTGTACTGAGTGTATAAACTCGAGGCGCGTAGGTATGACTCGCTGTCTGATAGTTTTTATGAAGACAGAATACTAAATATTAATACCGTCATCAGGGGATCAAATTAATGAAACTATGGAAGCTAACGTAAGCTTTACACTTTAAGTGTAACCAACGTGATCCCTTTGTAATTAATGTTCCATACCCAGTAGCAAACATCAAGGCAGTGCGATTCAAAAATGTGACATATTGAATGTGCACCATCCATTATATCCATGCTGGCAATATATATAAAAATAGTAACAACTATTAAACGGTAAAAAACATCTATAATATAACTTAATAAAAGTAAAGTAACCGCCTGTGAATGACCGAAGCTGGGCTAAGGAGCTTTTCCCACCACACTGCTCCAATGCTGGTTGTTAAACATACAGACATCTCACGATGATTTTCCTTGCCGCCGATAAAAGATAAATTATAAATACAAGATAAGCACACGAAAACTTCGTGGTGGAATTCATCAGTTAAGACTTACGCGTTCTAATCACTCAGTTCCAATCTATTTGAAAAAAGAATTACCATTTGAAAGGTAAATTATTCCAGATAGGCTATATAACATGTATATATACACATATTTATTAATAAACTAAAATTATGATGATATTTAGTAAGAATGAATAATTCGGAAAAATAGTATATTAGAAAATATTTGTGCCCTAACCCCTTAGCACTGTACGGGCGAATAAATCGGTTGTCGAATCATTCAATTCTCATTGATTTAAAAGTAACACCTTGGTACACAATGCATTTTTTACCAATGTTAAATCGGAACCGGCAACTAATCTAATAAAAAATGAACTACTTTCGCATCCGCTGAGCGAGCACTTTAATTTGATACCGATATGGATGACATGTCGGTCTCGGTATGAACTTGGACAAGACCAAGGTCATGTTCAATAGGCATGTCGTGCCGGGACCGATATACGTCGAGGGGAAACCTCTCGAAGTTGTTAGTGAATATACCTACCTAGGACAGATAATACAAGTCGGTAGGAACAACTTCGAAAAGGAAGCCGATCGAAGAATTCGCTTGGGATGGGCAGCATTTGGCAACCTTCGTCAAGTCCTCAAGTCGTCTATACCGCAATGTTTGAAGACGAAAGTCTTCAACCAATGCGTCTTACCTGCCATGACATACGGCGCCGAAACGTGGACACTAACTGCGGTACTAGTCCACAAATTCAAAGTCGCTCAGCGTGCTATGGAGCGAGCTATGGGATATGGTTCGAATTGAAATTGCAAGATTTGTTCACACACACCGGAGGTCAAACTAAATAAAAAACTTGTAAAAATTAACAAAAACAAAATTTTATAGTGATGTAAATAAATGAATACAGGTTCTCTAAATCTACATAGTTATAAACATTTAATCAAAATAGTTTAATTACACATTTTACTTTAAATAAGGGCTTTCCTAATTAAAGGAATACAAATAGTTACAGGATATAATAATTAATTAAACTTGCACACGTCAAGTTCGAAAGAAGCAGTCTTCGCACAGTTCTGGTGAAATTTGACTCCTGTCATATAAATCCAACAACAATGGTACTACGAGTACTAGTAGTGTGCAGCGCGCTGACGTGTGCGCGACGAGCTCAGTGCTCGCGCGCGATGTCGGAGAAGGCGTCGAGGATGTCCTGCGTGCTCAGCGGCAGCGCCAGCCCCGCGCCCGGGTAGCACGCCGCGATGCGCGCCTGCACGAAACCCTCTTATGTAAAGCACAACTAGTTAATGCTGCTTCGTGAATTAAGTGTAAATCTAACCTGCAGGGCGACGTGCTGGGCGATGAATTCCTCCTGCATGGCGCGCCACACCACCTGGAGCAGACCGCCTTCCTCGCTCAGATGTTTCTCCACAGTTCGATACAGTCGATGCAGCGACTTCCGCACTGCACACACGGAAAGAGGTCAGTATCGGTCGAGAGCGATAAGTCGCCGAGTCCGAAGGCGCGTGCGTACCTTCGTGCGCGGGGTAGAGCGCCAGCAGGCGGCGCAGCTCGTGCTTGCTGAAGGCGGCGCGGTAGCAGACCTCGTCCTCGCGCACGCCGGCCGCCACCGCCTCGCCCACGCCCTCGAAGAACTGCGCGAGCTTCTCGAGAGGCCGCCCGAAGTACTGCGTCACGTAGTGGCGCAGCGCGTCCGCGTAGCGCGCCTTCGCGTCCCGCCGCAGCGCGTCCAGCGCCGGCACGCGCAGCGCGCTCACGCACGCGTGCAGCCTGTGGTAGTTCTCGAGTTGCACGACGGCTCGTGGAGTGCGCGGATGTTCCGCTTGCTGGATCGCGCGCAGCATGGCCGTCGCCAAGGACAGATACCAGCGATCGAGGTCGGCTCGACGACCCCGAGCGAAAATCTCCTCGCACACCGCGCTCATCTCCTCCAACTCCGGTATGAAGCTCAGAATACCGCACTTCGGCTTACGCGCCGCCTGCGAACGACGAATCCCGTTGAGTTCAGTCGTAGACAGCGTCGCACCGGCGAGATACTCGCAGTACCTGTCTGACGCCACACCTAACCCCCCGTACCTGCTTGACGGCGTCGGGCAGTGCGGCGAGTCGGTCGGCGACGGCTCGATCCGCGCCGCGCTTGGCCGCCACCGCCACCGCCGCCAGCGCCGCGCGCGCCCACCGCGCCTCCCCCGCGCCCCCCGCGCCCCCCGCCGCCCCCGCGGCCCCCTCGCCGCCCGCGCCGCCCTCGCCGCCCTCGCCCAGCACGCGCCGCCCCACGCACGCCAGCGCGCGCATCGCGCCACTGCCGCGAGGCGAACTCAGTTAATTCACTCTCATCCACTACTCGAAATAATATGGAGTACAATATGAACGCTAAGATAATGTGTTTTATTTTGAGGTGTGACAACAAATACTTTAATATGAACGGGTAAAAAAATGAGTCGGAGCGACTCACTAGGGCTCGTGCCGCTCGACATGCGCGACGAGCGCGACCAGCTCCTGCTCGAGCGCGGGGAACAGGTCGGCCCGCAGCCGCCGCGCCTCACTCGTCGCGCGCCGCGGGTCCGCTCGCTCGCCGCCGTCGCTCTTCTCGCTGCGCTCGCCGTCGCCGGCCTCGCCCTGCCGGCAGCCGGACGTCGCCGTTAGTGACGTGTTCCGCCGTGAGTGGTTCGATTCTTAGTGTCAAAGTGTACTCACCTTCACGTCGACGTCCAGGTGGAAGAATTGATTGCAGAAATCTTGCTCGGCGTTGCAGACAGTCTCGACCAGAGTCAGCACCTGCCGGGACACAATGATTCGAACGTGAGCGGTCGTGTCGGTAGTTTCGTGGCGCTGAACGACGAGGGTCGCTCACCTCATCGAGTAGATCGTCGACGCGCTCGGGCGGCGCGTGCACGAGCGCCGCTCGGGCCGCCTCGCACGCCGCGTGCACCTCGCGCTCGTACACTCGCGACCAGGTCCCCACGTACACCTGCGACGACGGACGACGCGTGTAATCAGGCCCGCCCTCGACCGCACGTTAAACTGAAGAGTCGCGTCACCTTGACGAGGCCGTCGTGAGCCTTCTCGTCCATGTCCTTGAGCCAGCGCATGAAGGGCGCGTAGGGCTGCAGGTCGGCGTGGTGGCGGCGGCGCGGCGCGGCGGGCGCGTGCGCCTCGTTGGCGAGGTGGATGAGCGCGTTGTTGAGGTGGCGGGCCAGCGCCGCCGCCAGCGCGTCGCGCGCGCGCTCCAGGCGCCGCAGCCGCTCGCGCACGGCGCCCAGCCGCAGCCGCGCCGGCGCCTGCGAGCGCTCGCCGCGCAGCGCGCCCCGCAGCGCCTCCGCTGCGCTAAGCGCCCGCGCGCGACCTTCGGTGCTCGCCAACGATATCTGGGTCGATATGAAAAATATGTGTTGTGATATAAAAACATATGCAACAATGTGACATGTGATTCGCCTAGAGCCGCGATATGACTCGATCCCGACTCACTTCGGACAGAGAATCGAGATCCCTTAGCGCGGGAGCGTCGAGCCACTCGTATATTTCATGTAGTTCGACGAGGAGCGCCCTCGCGGCGGCGTCGGCCCTCGCGGCGCCGGAGCGCGCGTGTAGGGCGGCCGGCGCGGCGCGAGTCAGAGCCTCCAGCCGCGACAGGCGCGCCGACAGCGCCGCCCCCGCCGCACTGCCGGCTAACACATGGAAACAACGTTCTCTGTCATAGGAAGGTAACAGAGATAATCGTTTTGAGACGACAGTCAGGGTATACCTTCGAGTCTAGTAGCGAGTTGCGCTCCTCCGCCCTCGGTGGCCGCGGCCAGCATGCCACCCACGTTGAGCGCGTCGAGGCGAGCTAGTCGTTCGCCTAGTCGCTTGACGCGGCGCTCCGCGTCCGTGTCGTCGGGCTCCGCGTCCTCCAGCAAGGCCGCCAGCGCCGCGTCGGACGGCGGGCCCACCGGCGCGGAGTGCGCCGCCTGTGACATCTGCGCCAGAGCGATGCGCGAGCGTTCGTCGGTGCAACTCCATGTTAGCGTCTCGCCCCCAGCCTCGATACTCACTCCGCCACCCTACAATATATTATTATTATTTTATAAGCTTGCGCTTGTCTGTTTTTAAAAAAAAAGACACATTCAAATTGTATCAAGACAGGACAAATTGATGACATTATTTATAGCAATAGGTAAATCTACTATTTTTATATTTATTTATTTAATACTCTATTGCACAGCACAAAATATGTATATTGTACACAATGGAGAATTTTCAATTATTCATATATATGAATTATGATGTGTTTGCTTAACTTTATGCCTCCTTTCATGCTGATGCTGATATGCCTGAGCCCAAGCCTAATTTAATTATATATACTAGAGCAAGACAATATACCTAAATATAAATAAAGAAACCTTATCAGTAAACAGGATGGCACACTGGCACTGATGTGTAACTCAAACATAAGCAAGTCTCAGAGTACGAGAAAGAATATTGAGAATTCTGTAACTACAATGTATTGATGACTGTATCATTAAATAGTTTAAAATTAAATTAAAAATATTTTAATAAAGTTAAACATTAAACACAAAGTGTGACTACAAAAAAGCAAATACTGTTCTTGTTCTGTTTGTGACTGGCAGTCAATTTCAAATTCTTGTCATTAATTATTTCTTTTAAAATAAATAGGTGTACAAGCAAATTGTCACCTAACATCCTATAGTATGGTAAGAAATAATAACTATTACTGAGATTGCCAATGGGCCACCAACTTTGGGAAGTATGATGTTATGTCCTTTGTGCCAATAGTTACACTGGCCCACACACTATTCAAACTGGATATTCATATTGCATTTTTTTGTAGTAGCATCTGATGAGTGGTTGGTACCTAACAAGACAGCAAGCCTCACAAAGCCCGACCACCAACTAAATTTGATTTGTTATTTGATATGTTTTATAATAATAGTAGATGGCATTAATTGTGTATACAAGTATGCGGTCCAGTATAAGATCAATAAATACAAACGTACTTCTAAAATTCAAGAAATAGTGGTTTCATTACAATACAACGAAGATAAATATCTGTAAACTAAAAGTAAAAATGTAATAGTAGCTTCAAAAATAAGAGGCAAAAATGCAAACTTTCTCTTACATCTTGCCGTATTACCATCACTAAATAGTTTTCCTGTTCGGAAAGAAAATACATTTTATATAAATTGTCAATATGCATAGACCTTATATGCTACAAAACTATTTTCACAATTAATGTTTACAAACCGAGGCATCAGTTTTTATTCGAACAACATGAAGTGGCCAGCTACGCAGACGAGCATTTCCCTCGCTCAGAGTCAGCGAACCGCCCTCTGCACTAAGCCGCTGCTGCCGTCCACTAGCGTTCAATACCTCCGCGCTAATGACGCCTTCACCCAAAACAGAGTTTTCTTCCAGTTTCATTTTCTATTTACTGGTAAACTACATTCGTTATCATTTTCTTGTGACAATAAACTATTTACAAATTACAATAACATTTTATTTTAAACTGCTAAGGATTGTTATTACCATTTGTCAAATTTCAGTGATATTTGACATTGACAATAACCAATGTAATCATCAGAAATTGGAGATGGGCAATGGAGATTCCATATCTAAAATGTACAAAAATTTATTTAAATTTAAAAATCATAAAAAATATAATCATAAGTACATTCTCGATCAACTGAATCGACGCAACCGTTTTCACATCTTTTTCATGACATATGTTTGAAGACTAGCAAATAGGCCCATAGACATTGGTACTCTATGAAACATTAAATGAGTAAGCCTTATTTCGAGACAGCCGCAAGGCACTCGAACCCTATTATCAAAAATACTAGCAAGTATAGCTCTCAGTGGTCTCCCTTTTCGATCCGTAGGCCAATTTCAACACGATAGGTTACAAAGCAGACACACACCGACCCCGCCGGCGGGGTCGAGGTCTTTTATTATAACCCATCCACACTTAGGCGTATGACAGGTCATTGCACACATAGTGTCCTCTTTCCTGACGTTGACGGTCTCTTGGCCGAGGTTCGCATCACAGGAGGCGCCCTTAGGTCACACGTATTCTGAGCCCTTAAGTGGGCTTCCAACATCCAAATAAGTATCTTAGACTCGTCCCCCACCCGGTGACGCTGTCGAGGCCATTTGGGCCAACAGCAACAAGTCAATTCGAAAAAAAAGAATATGCCTTACAAGGTCAATGCTCCATCAACTTGGGAACTAAGATGTTACATCTATTGTACCCGTTTAATATTAATGTTACACTGTCTCACTCAACTTTCACAACAATATCTTAGTTACGCTATTTAGCGGTTGAATACGAATGAGTACATGGTATCAACGATGTATGGATTTGCACAAGGCTTAAGGAGTTATCGACATCTTATATTGTAGTGATATAATAAATAATATAATAGTGTCTGCAAATAATTATTAAAAACGAAATTAAACAATGACAATTTTCATTTACTTATTTATGCAAGTAATTTTATTTAATATAAAACCTTTTTGTCAATTATTATTATCTCTTTAATTAATACTTAATAAATAGAAGTCACGTCGTGTTACTAACTTGGGCGTTTTCCCCATAAATCTGAGGGTAAGTCAGATGAAATGGGGTATTTTCAGGAGCAACATTTTTTAGAGGAATTCTCTCTTGGGTTCAATATAAGCGGGTTAATCTATTGTTTACTGCTGCTTACTTTGCCTTTGTTTTTAACGTAATATTAGAAATGTATTTTCAATTTATTTCAATAAACATCGGTCAGGAGGAAGAGGGATTTCGAGATCGTGCTATGCTATATGGGATGCTTCTCAGAGGTTGTCAACATTACTACTATGACTAGCATAGTCACGTCAAATTGACATTCATTTGACAAATAAATTGATAGATAGTAATATTTTTTACTAAATTTGGCAGGTTCGGGTATCAAATGTTCGCGAGATATCTCATATCTTGAAAATTAAAATTAAGAATTAACATTTATATACTAAAAACGTATATTGACGCTGAAAATTAAATTGTATATATTTAATTATATTCAAATCACTTCAGTCGCGAAACCTAACCTCTAACAGAAACATATTCACTCAAAATGGCTAAAAGTACGGGCAAAGGAGGTAAAGCAAAATCTAGTGACATTTTTGCGGGATTTCAAAACTTACGCAGCGAACAAAGACAGCTCGCCACTAAAATTTCAGAACTAGAAATGGACTTAAATGAGCACAAGTAAGTTATTATCAATGCTTGTTTTCTTTAAATCTATATATAACTTAACACAATTGAAAATAATAAACAAATATATTGTCCAAGGATAGTCATTGAGACACTACAGGCAGTGGAACCTGGTCGCAAATGTTTTAGAATGGTAGGTGGTGTGGTGGTAGAGAGAACTGTTGCAGAAGTATTACCAGAATTAGAAGTAAATAAAGAACACTTACCACAAGCATTGCAGGTATATTAAATATTCTGATCTTTCTATAATCAGTTTTAGAATTTATTGTAATTAATAATTATTAATTTTAGGCCTTACATGAGCAGCTAGCAAAAAAAGGTCAAGAAATCAATGATTACATAGAAAAGCATGATATTAAGGTTCAAAGAGGCTCAGAAAATGTCAGTGAGGCACCTCGAGAAGATGCACCTGCCAAAACAAATGTGCTTGTTGCAAGCGGCTGATCATAGGTGGCTTATGGGCATACATACATTTGTTTCTACATTAAGAATGCCTTTTTAATTTTCTTTCTGCATTTGTATAATTAATAAACCTAAAGAAATTTGTATTAGTATGATTATCTTTTCTTTAAAATCACAAACTAAACTTTTGTTAAGTTATATAAAGTAACTTTTACAAAAAAGTCTTAAATTAAAACTCTTTTATATTAAAATGGTTTTATTTAATAAAGTGCCTGAAATATTAAAAAATATAACTTAATATTAGCTAGCAGCAAAGACAGAGCCACCATATCTTAGTACTGTAAATATATAAAATATCACAAACCCCTCTACAATGTACATTTACATGTAAATATGTTATTATTAGGTATGTCAGTTACAAATATCACATTTTTATTTATGTCAACTAATAGCATCACCTTTTATTAAACTGCAGAATAAGAAACAATTTAATAGATTCAATTGAGTTAATGTGCATAACACAATCAGCAATATATTTAAAAAAAATGCCTTCATTAACTTATTTTAGAAGTTTTATGAAAAAAAAACACTTTATTCTATGTCAAGAAACATAAAACTATTAGATAAAATCGATTTAAAAAATATAGTTATAAAAATGAAGAGTTCCTGTAATCTTTAAATCTTATTAGCACCATATTCCAATAACACACAACAATGAATAATCACAATCAATACTGAAACTGTTACAAGAGACCCAACTGTTTCGTAGTAGATTCATGAACCCGATTCAGTTTCAATTAAGAAACTATATTATGAGATTAAGCAACTTCAGTCATTTTCAAAGATTCATTATCAAAAATAGCTTTTATATAATTATGATTAGTTCTGGGTTGACCATATCAGGACACAAATAAAAAAATTAAAAATAATACCATTCATGTCTATTTTTTTATATTACATAAAAATAAAAACACCTCTAATGGTATTCCCGAGCTAATGTTGACTGAAACTTTGAAGTGTTATTGCATTCCAAATATGGGTGAATATATTATAGTGATTCAACCTAGAAACAGTCGTACAGTATTATTGCAGTCACGCCTAAGAGCGAGTTGACAATTACCATCATGTTAGAAAATGTCAATCTTTACGATTTAATTATAAAAAATGTTACGTATATATATTAACAAAAACATAAAATTAGAAGTACATAAAATTAGTGGGCGCATAGGTCTCGTCTGGTCGCAGCGGAGATGTGTCGTGCGCGCGCACTCGCGGGCTCTCGGTCCCCTTCCCGCTCCCCCCCTCCGTCGGCCACGTACTGCTGCCACCCGACTTACGCACGACGCGCAGCTCCGTGATGGACATGCCCTTGTCTACCGACTTGCACATGTCGTAGAGCGCGAGCGCCGCCACCGCGCAGCCCGTGAGGGCCTCCATCTCGACGCCAGTGCGCGCCGTCGCGCGCGTCTCGCACCACACGCGCACGCGCCCGCCGCCGTCGTGATCGCCGCGCGGCAGCGTCACGCGCACGTGCGCCAACTCCAGCGGCAGCGGGTGGCACAGCGGGATCAGGTCGGCCGTGCGCTTGGCCGCCAGCGCGCCGGCCACCTGCGCCACGGTCAGCGCGTCGCCCTTGGGCAGGCGCGACGAACGCAATAGCCGCAGCAGGCGCGCTCCCACTACCAGGTAGCACTCGGCCTCGGCGGCGCGCGCAGTGATCGGCTTCTCGCCCACGTCGACCATGCGTGCGCGCCCGTGCTCGTCGAGATGCGTGAGCTCGGAGGCGGGGCG
Organism: Nymphalis io; assembly: GCF_905147045.1. Lineage (NCBI taxonomy): Eukaryota > Metazoa > Arthropoda > Insecta > Lepidoptera > Nymphalidae > Nymphalis > Nymphalis io. Next base: position 13,324,212 of record NC_065899.1, read on the forward strand.
GCGACGCGCAGGCGCGGGGGGCGGCGGATCAGGCGTGCTCGTGCAGTAGTTGCGTGCAAATACGCGGCGAGGCGCGACTGGTGGGGCCGCTGTGAACGTTGCACCAACTAAGGAGGGGGCGCGGGGGAGCCGCCGCCTAGCCGCCTATCAGAATCATCGGTCTGTTCTTGGAGCGGGCGAGATTCTGCATGCCTACAAAATACGGCCGAACGTAAACGTTCACCGGCTCTGAACTGTCGTTCGAGAGTGACACCATGTAATGATAAGACTCGCTCCGTGCTCGTGTCCACGTATACGCAATACGTGACCAATATGTTGCACGTGCGTACTGAATACTCACGGAGTGTAAGTATCTAATTTGACTAAAATATCAGAGCAACTTTACATTTAAGTTGCCGATTAAATAGTGTATTTTCGGAAACCTTTGGTGTTTTAGTATAATATACAATAAGTGGCTGACCGGCGTGCTGCGGCAGCTTGCGGCGCAGCGCGGCGCGCACGAGCGCGGTCAGCTCGCCGTCGTCCGCGCCGCCGCGCAGCGCCGCGCGCAGGCTCGTCTCCGCCTCCCCGAACAGGCACACCTGGGGGACGTCACGCAACTCGTCAATACACCACTATGCCCTGCTTGTGGTTTGATTCACGAACAACTCGAATCAGAGATCGTTTATGATGTCACTTCCGACCGAATTTGGTCTGAATCTACCCTATGTCGGTCAACGATCTGTTCGAAGTAAAGCCTACGAGATTACTTTACCTTGAGATTCCCGTCCGCGGTCAGTCGCAAGCGATTACAAGAGGAGCAGAATGGTTTCGTCATCGAAGAGATGAACCCTATCCGACCCGCGTAGCCCGGCACGCGCCACATCTGGGGATAAATGACATAATTACGAAAGGATCGTCTGTCCCTGCTTTTGTTGTATCTTATGTCCGGGTATAAATTGATTCACGTTATTTTAACGTGCCTGCATGTTTTTTAAGACCAGACAGAATACTTATCTGTATTTTAGGATTGCAAATTGATGTCAATTTAGTAATTATTTAAAGATTGCATTGGACTCTACGACGACGTCTCCCTCGGTGTTATTGGTCTTCGTGGGATTCCTCAGCCGTTGGTGTTCGGCCAGTCCGTTCATAATCGGGTCATGTCTATCACGGAAGGGACGACATTATTTGTGGTTCCCAACGTGCCGCCAACGACGTGGCGCAGCGGTGCGGGCGCGTACCGTGGCGGTGCGGCACGCGTCGTCCGCGTCGCGCGCCAGGCGCGGGTGCGCGCGCCGCGCGGCCGCCAGCGCGTCTCGCTCGCTCACGAGGCGCTCGTCCTGCCAGCGGTTACCGGAGAACGGCATGAACTCGATGAATCTGCGTCGACGAGAGGACGTTGGAAGGTTATCGACTTGGATTCGTTTTAACATCATTCGATATTCGGAAGAAGCGTACCTGACGTCGATTTTCCGCTCCCGAGTCAATTCCACGAAATCGGAGATTTCGTCGTCGTTAAAACCTGAAAAATATAGATTTTTGAGAAGTTGCAATAAATTACCGGAGGAACACTGATCGCTAGCGCCGCGCTCTCGACATTACCTTTCATGAGAACGGTATTGACTTTGACGGAGTCGAAGCCGAGCTGCAACGCCAGGTCCATACTCGCCAGCACCCTCGGCAGTCCCTGGCGGTCAAAGGAATAGTGTCATTATCCGACTCGCGAGCGGCAGCGTGCGTGGGGGCGGGGCACGCACCGGTCGGCGCGCCATGCTCTCGAAGCGCGCGGGGCGCAGCGAGTCGAGCGACAGGTTGAGCGCGCGCAGGCCGGCGCGCTGCAGCGCGGGCAGGCGCCGCGCCAGCGCCAGCCCGTTGCTCGTCATGGCCAGCGTGCGCACGCCCGGCACGCCGCTCAGCTCCTCTGCGCGCGACACACGCACATTTAACTAGGACCTCTGTTATTCGTTCTACTGCTTTACGAACCGTCGGGTAGGGTCACCGGAGTTAATAACGAATCTACGAACTTACTTAAATTTTTATTTCATTCCGTTTTATTATACTTTATTGTAAGCAAACTTGAGATAAATATTTTACAGTCTGTATAAATGTCGTTTTCGTATCTAATTTCGATACTTATTATAAAATTTACAATCAACAATTTTTTTCTTCTAAGCCATAGCTTAAAGGTCAATGTCATCAGAGATAATGTACGACATTGGCGAGCACATGATATTTGTCATCGATGCAAATACCGTGTCTGTCCGAGCACATATTTGACCATCGCACACGTGATACGCACGGACAATGTCGACGAGGTCGGAGCGCACGGAAGGTTCTCCACCCGTGAGCCGCAGCTTGGTGACGCCGAGCGCGGCGAACACGTGCACCAGACGCAGCAGCTCGTCGCGCGACAGCAGCGCGTCGCGCGCACTGAGCGGCACGCCCTCAGCCGGCATACAGTACTGACCTATTGGAGCACCATGGTTTTCTTTATTAGCCCGACATAGGCTTAACGACATCAAATACCTAATAATTCTACGATACTCTTACATCTTAAGTTACAGCGCTCAGTCAGTGATATACGAAGATAGTTGTGTTGGCGACCATAAAGGTCTACAAGCGGAGCCACTTTACTCTCACCTAGCTGAGTGTCTTGTTGAATCTGCAATAAATTGTGATAATAATTAACAACAAAATCAACAATACAACAAGTTAATGAATGGTATTTAATAATTTTTATACTCTTAAAAACAAGGGAATACAACATATTGCCAAAATTTCTACTTACATTGGTATGTGTTAGTCTTTGCTTGTTAAAAAAAGTGTTTAAAAAAATTCTCCCGTTTATCAAACTTTTTGTTCCAAACATTATCTTCATATTATTATGGTAAGCCATCATGTATTTATTTATAGAGATAATTTAAAAACTCACATAAGAATGTTATTCAAGTGCCTATTGTAAATAAATTAAGAAGTGCAAATAGAAGCTATATGCATAATAGATTTGTTAATGATGTTCTCCTTATCATTTAGTTAATGTAAGCACTTATTCTATCGAAACGGATTATTAAGCACATACAACGTGGCGGTTAAAATAATTATGGAATCTCGAAAAATAAATAAATAAATATGTTTCCTGTTGCTACGGCTCACAATAACTTTCTGTAAAGAGAATCGGCACTAAAGTTTACTAATGTCGAAATGTCCGATATGTTTACGTAGTACATACCAACACAATTAAGTGAACTGACATCAGTCAGTGTTTGTTTGTTTCATTTTGAAGTTTTGTCAATTCTTTTATTATGATTATACACTTGACAAGATGTTGCCACGCCAGAAAAGAGCAAAAAAATAATAATAATTGTCGATTACCGTTTTACGTGCCCTTTAAAAATTATAAGTATATTTTTGTACTAAAAGTAGATATAACCTGCTGCAAAAATTACAATTATAATATTTTATATAGAGTATTATGTTAAACAAAACAAACTAAAATATAATTATTCCATTATAGCAAACATACTATATTGTTTTACATAACACATTACATTTCACAACATTATCATGTCATGTAAAAGAGATTTAACTAGTGCGTATTTAAATTAGTACAAAAAGAAGATAGCTAGCGTAGACAGAGAAACTAACTAAAGTTATCATGTCATGTAAAAGAGATTTAACTAGTGCGTATTTAAATTAGTACAAAAAGAAGATAGCTAGCGTAGACAGAGAAACTAACTAAAGTTAGTAATATTAAGTGTATATAGATGATAGTGTACATATATGTAAGCCGAGATGGCCCTGTGGTAAGAACGCGTGAATGTTAACCGATGATCGTGGGTTCAAACCCGGGCAAGCACCACTGAATTTTCATGTGCTTAATTTGTGATTATAATTCATCTCGTGCTTTACGGTGAAGGAAAACATCGTGAGGAAACCTGCATGTGTCTAATTTCACTGAAATTCTGCCACATGTGAATTCTACCAACCCGCATTGGAGCAGCGTGGTGGAATAAGCTCCAAACCTTCTCCTCAAAAAGAGGAGAGGAGGCCTTTAGCCCAGCAGTGGGACATTCACAGGCTGTTACGGATTACGGATTACGGAGATGATAGTGTTTGGAAGTAGTACTTATGCGTATTGTACGAAAATTGTACATAGATCAAGCAATCAGTGCACTTTTATCAAATACAACAAAAAGAAATAGAAGTTATAAGAATTTAACTGGGTAGATGGTAATATCATTAATGCACAGAGTCTGTCTAAATTATTTGGTAATCTTATAAAATTTAAATTTCAAAATGATTATGTTCATCTTTAATACATTTATTTGGTTATATTTTATTTAGTTCTAAGGTATAATAAGTTTTACCGTGCAGTGACGGTGAAAGAATACATTTCACTGCCCCTCTCGTTCCCATGGGTGTCGTAAGAGGCGACTAAGGGATATCTGAGCGATCATCAGCTCATCTGGTGGTAGGATGTTAAACATCCGCCTGGCTTGTTACCACCGTACGCATGGTGAAAAACTCGTGAAGTGGCTTGCAGCCGCGTTTCGAGGTCAGCCAGCGTACAGCCAGTGCCCGAGCCAGTATTGCCGCGATGGGTGTTGGTCCAATGGAGACGGTTGTTGAACCAATGCCGGGGGAAACTGTATTGACCTGCCGGACAGGGAGACCCGAAGAAACGGCTGTTCCGCTGGCCGCCCGTGGCATAGTACAGGGGCCCGAGCGTGTCTAACCAGCTCGCGAGGCTGCCCCACCAGGCCACGCATAATCTCGGGGTGGACCGTCGTGCCGGTTGGTGACCGGAAGGTCCCGGCGGCCACTTCCGGGGGCGTTCGGGGGCCCTTCCGTCCGGCGGGTCAGTGTATTTTTCCTTTTGGCAACCTCTAGGGGAAACACGCCTCCACACTTTGCCCATCCCTATCGTGGCAATACGTCGCTCGCTTCACGTCTCTTTTCCATTCTTTTTTTTCCCAAATGGTAGCGCAACAAAACAGAAATAACGGTCGTACAGCGGTGCACACCCCCACCATACCCTCGCTGTTTGAGGTCGAGTTCTCTAACATCCGTGGACTCCACGCTAACCTCAACGCTGTCCACCACCAACTCGAGACAGCACGGCCAGCAATGTTGTTTCTCACGGAGACACAAATACTCCGTCCTGCCGATACCAGCTACCTTAATTATCCCGGCTACACGCTTGAAGAATCCTTCAAAGCGAAAGCCGGAGTATGCTTGTTCGTCAGGACGGATGTTTGCTGTCACCGACTGCGCTGCTTGGAGGACCCCTCCTTCTCCATGTTGGTGGTACGTGTGGACCTGGTTCGTCAGAGTCGAGTCTACGTGTGCCTCTACAGATCCCACAATGGTGACTTGGAGACAAGCCGATTATTTTGCCATCTTAGTCGGGTGGTAGATGCTGCGCAAGAGCAATTTCCTAACGCGGAATTGGTGTTTTTGGGGGATTTTAATGCTGACCACGAATCATGGTTGAAATCCCTTAAAAATTACCATGCTGGAAGGACTGCTCATGCTTTTGCTCTCACACATGACTTGACCCAACTGGTTGATCAGCCCACCAGGATACCAGACATTGATGGGCAAGCACCTTCTCTACTGGACCTTCTGCTGACTTCAGAAGACCCAGTGGAATATCAGGTTGTGGTTCAGGCTTCTCTTGGCTCTTCGGATCACAGCCTTATATCTACCAAAGTGCCACAGGCCAAGCTGCCGCCACTAGCGGTATGCAAACGTCGCGTTTGGCACTATAAGTCGGCAGATTGGGACGGTATGCGCGATTACTATGCGTCGGTCCCTTGGAAGGAACGTTGCTTCAGTGGGAATGACCCGACAGCTAGTGCCGCTGCTGTTACTGACGAGATCATGTTGGGAATGGAATATTACATTCCTAGCTCAGATCTCGTCAGTAGAGGTACGCGTAACCGTTGGTTCACTCGTGAATGTACCGATGCTGTATCATCTAAGCAGGCGGCATATCGCAAGTGGATCAACGGCTGCATTAGCGGGGCATCTAACATTGACTCACTGAAAGCAAACTACAATAAAAATTCCAAGTCCTGTAGAAAGGCATACATGAGAGCGGATGCACAGCGCATTGTACAGATTGGTCATGACCTTGTTTCGCATCCTAGGGGCTCCCGTAGCTTCTGGCTTTTGACCAAGTCTGTGCAAAACAATTTCTGACAACCTTCGCTGCCACCGCTCAGAAATCCGGACTGATCGCTAGCTCACAGTCCGCAAGAGCAAGCTGATCTCCTGGCTAAACTCTTTGCCGATAATTCCGTCCTCGATGATTGTAGTGCGCTGCCACCTACAATACCTTCATGTGGCCATACGATGCCTGACATCAAAATCAGGCAACGTGATGTGCGTGCGAAGCTGCAACCACTTGATGTACGGAAAGCTAGCGGTCCCGATTAGCATTTTCCCCTCTTCCCTCCCTCTGTGGTACTCCGCACTGGTACTGTGGTAATACAAAGCAAAATCGCCATGCTGGGGATTGACGTTCGCTGACACCTTAGTCCAAGGAATTACATCGAGGCTGTTATAAAAACAGCTTCACGGAAACTAGGAGTTCTGAACAAGGTGCGGCGTTTTTTCACGCCACAACAACTGTGCCTGCTGTACAAAACACAGGTACGGTCTTGCGTGGAATATTGCTCGAACCTTTGGGATGGCTCCGCCAAGTACCTACTGGAGGCCTTGGACCGGTTGCAGCGACGTGCCGTACGCATTATTGGCGACGTAAAGATCACAAACACCCTTGAACCTCTACAATTGCGTCGTGAGATAGCAGCACTGAGCGCTTTCTATCGACTGTATCACGGCGAGTGCTCTGAAGAATTATTCTCTCTAATTCCTGCTTCCCCTTTCCTTCTTAAGTCCACGCGAGCTGGTTCTCGATGTCACCGCCTAACTGTGACATCAATTCCATCGCGAACAAAGAAACTTGTCAACTCCTTTTTTTTGTCGCACTACCAAAAAATGGAATTACCAGCTTACATGTTCCCCTCCTCTAACAATCCGGGTTCCTTCAAACGAGGCGTGAAGAGGCATCTTGCGGGCCGGCAAGGCGAAGGCGGCTAGTGCAGAACGTTTTTCCCGTCTGTACTGGCCGTCGTCGCGTTTGGACTCTATTACCACTTACCATCAGGTTGAGTAGAGTCATTTGCCCTACCGGCGAATATATATATATATATAAAAAAGGACAATAAGTGAATACAATAAGCGATTATTTAAAGAAAAATATATATACGTTTGAAGAATAGGTGACATGCAACAGATGTTTCTTTTCGAGAAACAAAAATGAAGTAAGCTCAAGCTCAAGCTTTTTATTGTTACAAAAATTAAACAAGGTTTTTTTAAAAAAAACCTCAGAGCTAGTCATCACTTATTTTTTAAATATAATTTATCAACTAGTTTTTATATGAATAACCTGCGGCATTACGAGTATAAAACAAAGAATAAAGATAAGATTACATTAATAGTCACGTTATTTTCTATCGATAATGTTTCTGATCTGACATAATTCCTGACTAATACTTCAACTAATGGAGACGTATTTGAGTCTTCAATAATTATCGCTCGCTAGTAACTAGCTTCTTTTTATATTTATAATAATTAATAAATATTGTACGCATATCTTGCACGACATATCTTTGCCTTTTCCGAAAAGAGTATAAACAAATGTCAATCAGAAAGCGTTTATTTTGACTTGAGACTTGAGTCATAGATAATACACTACCTATATATTATAAATACTATATAGTTCGTTGACAAAGAAACTAATAGACGCAATGACGATTTCCTTCTCACTTACACAAGAAAGAGAACGAAAGTTACGTTACAAATGGTTTAGACAGAGATAGAATTATCAAATCTTTTGTCCCTTACCGCGTAACCAGTTTTGTTGTTTGTTTCGCTACTCAATTAGCGAAATAAACTTGACAGTTGGTGTGTTCATTGTGGTTTTGTTCAATTTTCGTTTATTTTTATGTTAGAAAACGATTCTAATCCAGTGTAAAGGCCAAGAAACAATCCTTATATCATATCGATGGTTATACAATGGTGCATTGTCGTATTATTTCATGTTAAAGCGACAGCAAGAAGAAAATTGCCGGCGTGTGTTTTCACGCATAAGTACAACTATTTTGTCCCTTAATATAGTTTCTCAGTGATGTTTATTTATGCCATAGCATGACGGAACATTATATTGCATTAAAATCCTAAAGATAATAGAATTTTCCAGTTTTTATTATTCATTACCTATAATTATTTATCATGTAAGTGCTGCCAGCGTCAGCTAAAAAATATCCCGATTTTCGATAAAAAATATCGACTCGTCGACAATGTAAACAAATAAATATGGAGTCCAATAATAACCTAAAATGCTTCGTTATATGTAAATATGTTATTTTAATTTATTCGTTCTCCTATTTATAATTTCGTAACGACAACATTATTTAACATTCTTCATAAATTTATAATATTATTAGATTCCGAGTCAAGAGATTAACATAGAAATATATATGGCAACCATTCTTTATTAATGATTTAATTGAGTGTTTTAGATTTCAACATTTGAGGAGAATACTAATCCAGTACCATATTAAGACGCTGAAGTACTATTGATAACGGAAACAAAAACAAAAAATGCAACGGTTTTTGGGTATAGTAGGAACACAAAAAAATATTTTAATTAAAAAAATGTATAATAAATATTAAAAAGTAAAATTTAATAATCTTATTTTGTTTTAGTTAAATCCTGAAAATTATTTATCTCCCAAAACAGGGAATGCAGTTATTATGGCAACATTAAACGCACACATTAACAAACTATCTCTGTCTCAATCGCGGTTTCACGGCCCCTTGGTCTATTTGTTTCTTTGTCTACGATATAGTTACTACCTACCGTAGACAGAGAAACTAATCTGTATCTACGCTACCTACTTGGTTCTCGATGTCACCGCCTAACTGTGACATCAATTCCATCGCGCACAAAGAAATATGGCAACTCCTTTCTTTGTCGCACTTCCAAAAAATGCTATTCCTTACCAGTTTACGTGTTCCCGGCTAGTACAGAACATTCTTCCCGACTGTACTGGGCGTCGTCGCGTTTGGACTCTACTACCACTTACCATAAGGTGGAATAGAGTCATTTGCTATCCCGGCGCATATAAAAAAAAAACCTACTTATAATGACTTGAGTGTTGACTGTTGACACTTGACAGTTGTGTATTTTTTCAGTATAAATTTGCAGTATATATATTCCACTGTAAAGCTATTGTGAATAAGAAATACGAAAACAAACACAATACTACAATAAAATGACATTTATTCTTAATTAATTATCTGATGTATAAAAAGTAGTAACAAATAAATGCAAATGGCTCTTTTCCCAGCTTATATATCCCAAGAGGTGGAAAATATAAACATTGAAGAAACAGGTATCTTTTAAATATTTTTTTAGATAAATTGTGTAGTATTTGAGAGTGCTATGTTGTGTTTATTATTTTTTTCTCTATTATTTTTTTCTAATATTTTTTAGAGCAATTGGCGAAACCTAATTATCAACCAGAGTCTACAGAATCGCAGTTACTAGCCAGTGATTCAGAAGACGATAAACCAACAGAAAACCTGACAAATCTTTCAAAAATCACGCATCATGTGCAAAGCGATGAAGATTTTTACGTCGATCGAAAGCTAGACCGCGGGAATCTACGTGTTTCTACTCTTTACTATCCCGGCAGACCTCAGTGAGTTTTTTTCTCATTTTAAAATATTGTAAATTGCTTATTAACCCTGACACAATATATTCTTAATAATCTTTGAGTAAGTACAAGTCACAGGATACATATGGCTAGCTAAATTATAAACCAAGACATAACTATAATTCTTCATTTAAATAACACTTATGTAATTGATAAATATTGAGATATATATATATATATATATATATATATATATATATATATATATATATATATATATATATATATATATATATATATTTTAATGCATTGCCCCAAAGTATAATACCATATTGAGTATTGTCAAAGTCAAAAATCTTTATACAATATAGAAGTGTTATACTTACTTATTCATTGTTGAACCACTGGTTTGAAAATAAGCACCTCAGACCTGAGAAGAACCGGCAAAAGAAACTCAGTGGATTTTTTTTTTAATATCTCCTCCTCTACAATTACAAGTAATATACAACAATAGCAGAATAATATTATATATATATATATATAATATATATAATATATATATTTTTTTAATTTGATATAACCCGGAGGCGATCATTTCATTCCCAAGGTGTGCAATCATTTAAAAAGTCGGTGGTTGTGTAATATCCTTTAGCACACAAGCTTTCCATAACCATTCTTTTAAATTTCACAATTGAATATTTTTGAATGTTTTCTGGGATCCTGTTTTAAAACCACATACATTGTCCCATAAAAGTCTTACTAACCTTGTGTAATCTGGTAATAGTGTTTGTAAGTTTATACTTGTATATCCTGGTGTTAACAGTATGAACAATTTCTGAGATTTTTTTTTATTTTTTTGCATACATAATTACATAACATTATCGGTTTAAAGACATTTATTTATTTCTCATAAAGAACACAAAAGTTCACTTATAATAAGAAATTACAATAATTTTGCCTGAGGGTACATTTAAAAGTCTGCCTTATGAATTATATACAGTGAGATAAAATGTTGCGGGTAGTTATATTACACAAACATGTTTAGGTAGGGGTTACATTAACTTATAAATTATTTTGTACATATTCCATTACACGTTTTTTGAATATAGGAAAACTCTTGCTATTAATGATTAAGTCTGATAATTTATTATAAATTTGAACTCCTTCAAATAAAATGTTTTTCTTTCCATAGTTGGTTCTGGTTTTTGGAAGTTCTAGTTTATTACGTTTTCTAGTGTGGTATGTATGTGTTTTTTTATGAAAGTGTAATTGTGAATGTGTTTTATTTGTTATTATTTTTCTAATCAACATGCAGGTTTTTAAAGTGTATAATTGATTTATATTAAGAAATTTTGTTTTTTTGTATAATTCAGCGGATGGCGTCATATAATCATATTTATAAAGAACTTTAATAATTTTTTTTTTTTTGTAAAGTTTGTAATGGCTTTATGTTAGACTTCGCAGCAGTTCCCTATATTTCAATAAGATATTCTATATGAGGTTTTACTAAAGAATTATAAATAATAGGACGAATTTTATTAGGTATACATAAGGAAATTTTACGTAGTGCTCCTATCAAAGGGGATATTTTATTTTTAAGATGATCAATGTGGTATTGCCAGGTTAACTTGCTATCCATTATAAGACCTAAATATTTTTCATGATCAGTTTTATTTATAGGTTCGTTAAAAATTGTTAGTTGGTCATGATTTGGTATATTTTTATTTTTAGGCGCGAAGATCATATATGATGTCTTTTTGGTATTAATAGTTAATAAATTAGACAGAAACCATTCGCTAATAACATTTAAATCACGTTAAGCTACGTCAATTATATTTTTAATGTTATCACCAAAGTAAAATAAGCTTGTGTCATCCGCGTAAAGAGTTACATCTCCAGACAAATCAATTGTACTAATGCTATTTATATAAATTAAAAATAATAGCGGTCCCAAGATAGAGCCTTGTGGTACTCCATATGTTAACGTTGCGGGCTTACTTTGAAATTTTCCGATTTTAACAATTTGCCTGCGACGATGTAAATATGATTCTAAAATTTTGATTGCCGAACCTGTTATACCTTCTTTATGTAGTTTTTGTAATAATAAATTATGGCTGACCGTGTCGAAAGCCTTTTTTAAATCGATAAAGATACCTAGAACGATTTGCTTACTATCCAACGCGTTTTTAATTTTGGTGACAATATCCGCAGTTGCTGAAAGTGTATTAGATTTCGGACGAAAGCCAGATTGTTGACTAAAAAAGAAGTTTTGTTTATTGAGGTAATTATAAAGACGGACATATATTAATTTTTATAAATTTTTTGACAAAACTGGTAAAACAGATATCGGCCGATAATTCCCTGGATCTGTTTTACTTCCGGATTTATAAATTGGCGTAACTTTAGCAATCTTTAGACTTTCGGGGAATTTTCCTTGTGTAAGACATTTGTTAAAACAGTCAGTAAGATTATCTAGAATAAAGTATTTTATACACTTTATATCTTTTACTCCGATGTTATCAATGCCTTTACTTGTGTTTACGTTCAATTTGTCGATTATTTCACTAACCTCTTTTTTTGTGGTGGGTGCAAATGACTGAATAGTGTTATTTTGTGAATGTGAAAGACTGGAAGTAAGTTTTTGATGATATGATTGGGGTATTTTACTTGCTAAATCTGAACCAACAGTGGAAAAGAAATCATTAAAAAGTTGACAAATCTCATAAGGATCATTTACTACTATATTGGAATCTCGAACAAGATTAGGAGGTATGATATTTATCTTATTTTTGTTATTGATATTTATCTTATTATCAAACATATATTGAGAAGCAACAGTCATTATTTTAATTTCTATGAATCTTTTGGCCCCAGGTTATAAATTGGAAGAAAAGCCCTCTTTTGCAATACAAAAATTAATATTGGCTGCATTACCCCAGAATAGAATGCTATAAGAAATTATACTGTGGAAATAACTAAAATACACTAGGCGAGCCGTATCCACGTCAGTCAACATTTTCATTTTTTTTTACCGTGAAAGCAGCAGAGCCGAGTCTATTTGCCAATTTATTAATATGAGGGCCTCATTGAAGCTTAGAATCTATGGTGATACTTAAAAATTTTGTTGCTTCTACAGCATAAATGTATTGGATGCAACATAGCTATGTTATACCAAAAAGGCTGTCCCTTGATCAATAATTCTAAATATTCTTCTTAAGGCAAATACAAATTTTCATTAGCACATGTCACAGTATTATATTTATATGTAAATAACTTTATCAAATTTAAGCATTAATTATTACTACTTAGTATTTTTTAGCATTTTTGTTACAAGGCACAATAATAGACGAGTCATCTGTGAATATAATTCACACACATATAATACACTTGTGTTTTGTAGATCGGGAATAATATGAAAGAAGTATATTATTATATATAGGGATTCATTTGAAGATCTGACTTGTATTGTCTTTTTCTCAATTAATTTCGATATTTCAACGATTTGCTTCCTACCTTTAAAATAATTTGGAACAGAGAACATTTTTAATAACAAGTCTTGGGAAACTTGGTCATCCTGGGCCTTAGTCATGTCACAGAAGATAGCACATGCAGGATTTCCTTTGTCAGTTATATTTATTATATTCCTAATTTGAAGGCCGCCACTGTAGTTGATTTACCTGTTTGAAAACCATTTTGTTCACTTCTAATATTGTTACGTTTTCTAAAGAAACTGTCTATTTGCTTATAAATTGCCCTTTCTGCTTGCATTCCATTCAGAGGATTCTCTACTGCACACGGTATTCTCAATGCATTAAGATCACACCATTGTCTTATATGACAGACTTTTAGACGGCCATACCTGCTGCCTATGTCTGGTTTTTTGTAGAATTTATTTTTTGGTTGGTTATCCTAAATACTTATAAATTGTGCACTAATCAGTATATCAATTTGTGTTTGTTTATTTTAAAATTGTTCAACCAATTGTAATAATATTCAAAAGATCAACTAATTTTCAACACAAAGATAGGTATTATTATATATATAATAGATCTAAGACAATTAAATAAATTTATTTAATTCTGCAGACAGAAAAAGTTTGTTGTAAATATTAATTTACAAGTGGCTCTATACAAATAACATTTGTTATTTTGATCGGAGCTGTCATGTCATTCGAATAATGTTCTCAAATAATATCGAAACACTGAATGCAAACAATGTTACAGAGTATAAAAGTATTTGACTAATGTGTAATATAATGTTAAATTCAGAAGTTTTAAAAGATCACAATTACAGATCTTTTAAAACTTTTGAATTTAACCCCAAATATCACTTTTTTGTGCAATTTAGCGACTTTCCTTGACTTGATTATTAAATTCAACAAACAGGGAGTCAGAAAAAATAAACGATTGTAAAGAGCAGGTCCAAATCTCAGAGTCGTCTTAACTACAGCTTGCGTAGACAGTGGCACTGAGTGTTTAAAATTAAAAATAATGTAAATTGCAGTTATTAACCTAAGAAATAGTTCGTTTCTAAGAACAATTTAAAGAAATGAGTAATTTGAGTTCTAAAAATTAATATGACAATGGTTCAACACAAGTAATTGTAATAATAGGCTACATATTATCTGTAAAATGTTAATTTATTTAGTCTCAATATTTAAATGAACTATAGTGAACCAACTTCTTCTCTGCACTGCATTTTTATAAAAAAAGCTTTGACCTTTTATTACAGATACGATATCATAAGTCCGTGGCCTCCGGGCGCGGTGCGCGAGCGCAAGAGACGCTACTACTCGCGGCGCGCGACGGACGCGCCCGACGCGCCCGCCGTCGCCGAGCGCGTGTCCGCCTACCGCCTGCTCGTGGCGCGGGACCCGCAGGATGTCTTGCTCTGGGAACGATTTATCGATTTTCAGGTACCTCAGCCGTTCCATGGTCATACATGTTAGAAATTTAAAATTTATCATTAACGGCATAGCGAAGCCTAAAGGGGTCGAAATAGGTTAGGTGGCATTTAATAAATGTTTTTCAATTAGTTTGTGCCTCGTTTGTGGGACAGGAAGCTTGCGGCGGAGCCGAGGCGGCGCTGGCGACCGCGGAGGAGGCGGCGGAGCGCGCGCCGCACTCGGATCGCCTGCGCGCGCGCCTGCTGAGCGCCCTGCGCGCCGCGCTGTCGCCGCACGCGCTCCTCGAGCGTCTGCGCGACATGCTGGCCGCGGGTGAACTATTGAGCATATTTTTTTATATCTAAGACAACAAATTGGCATAAACTTCTCGTTTATCAATGTGGTGTTCGTCAACGTAAATGTTTTGCAAGCGTTATCTTTAACTGAATACGTGCTGTGGACGTTAGTATGATCCATTATGCTTAGAGCGCATTTTTTAATAGAAAAGTCGGTGGACGTGCGCACTGAGCTGTGGGAGCGGCTCCTGAGCGCGCTGGCGGCGGCGCCCGGCAGCGACCCCGCGCAGATCACCGCCGCCGCCTGCGCCGCGCTCGCCGACACCCGCACGCTGCCGCAAGCCTACCCGCGCATCTTCTATCGCGTCGGTAATACGAGCCGGTGACAGCTACAACTGGATATACTCTCGAGCGTCGGAGTTGCGATACGAACCCTCCCGTGCCACAGGGTCCTATCTGCGTGCCGCCGGCCTCTGGGAGAGGCTCGTCATGTCCATCGAGCTCGTGGTCGCCATGAACTACGCGCCCGGGGCCTTTCCGCCGCCCGACGACCCGGATCTCCGCGAGCGCTCCGAGCGGCGACTGCGAGATCTCGAGGACAAAGTGAGACCCGCTCTCGGCCGCCCCGCGCCCCCGCGGCGCCGCGCCCGTCGGCCGGAGTCGTTGACGCGTGCGCGCCCGCAGGTGGCGGCGAGCGGGCTGCCGCTGAGCACGCGCTGGGTGCGCGTGGAGCGCGCGCGCGCCGCCGCGCACTGGCGCCCCGCGCCGCCCGCCGCGCGCGCGCCCGACCCGCAGCGCGCGCCGCTGCCGCACGACGTGGCCGACCTGCTGCTGCCCGTCGCCGCCGACGACGACCTGCTGCAGCTCTCCGTGCGCCTGCTCCTGCTCGCTAAGGTGCCGCTGTTGCCGGGCACGCAGTGGGCGGCGCGCTGGGTGGGCGACGCGACGGCGGACGAAGGGGAGGCTCTGCTGCCGCTGCTGCGGGAGGCGCAGTCGCTTCCCGCGGCGCACCCCGCGCGCGTCCCCCCCGAGCTCGCCCGACGTCTGCTGGCGCTCCTGCTGGACCCGCCGCACTACTTCTCGGACGACACGGGTCTGTCCATTTCCGCCGAAGTAACTACTACAAAAACTAATAACACACATCAGAAATAAATCACCCCCAGAGAAACTCTCTATAACGTTTAAAAGTACGTTATACTTAAAAGTACTCATATACGAGGCTCATATATTTGGTCACATATTTGGAGTCGCGACGGATAGCTAGTTTAGTTAAAAATAAAATAAGTGACGAATCGTAATCGTCGCACCGCAGGTTACCTGAGCTGGGTGAACGCCCTGTGGGAGACGTGCTGCGCGCGAGCCCGCGGGTGGGCGCGCGCGGCGCTCGTGTGCTGGCGCCTGCGCTGGCTGCACGCGCTGCTGCTGGCGGCGGGCGGCGAGGCGGAGGCGCGCGCGGAGGCGGCGCGGGTGCGCGGCGAGGCGCGGGCGCTGCTGCGCCGCCTTGACTGCGCCTCGCCGCTGCCCTTCGCCGAGTTCGCGCGCGTGGAGCTGCTGGCGGCGGGACGCGACGCCGCCCTGCGCGTGGCGGGCCGCGCCCTGCGCGCCGCGCTGCTGGACGCGGCCTGCCCGCCGCACCACGCGCTCTACGTCGCCAGGTCGGGCCTCAGCGCCGTGTCCGTTCGTGGGCGATGACGGCTTATATGACTGTCTAATGAAACGACGGACGCACGACGTTACAGAACCGTCTGCGAGATCAGCGCGACGAGCGACGGAGGGCCGCCGAGCGCGGAGGGGGCGTGTGCGCTCGTCTGCGCCGTCCTCGGCCGCGCACCGCCCTCGCAGCTCGCGGCGCCGTCGGCGGAAGACTTCGAAGCCGCACTGCAAACGGTCGGTCGATGGTCGGAGTCTGGGGCTGCCTCGCTCCAATACGAAAGAATTTGTGTTGATCGAATGCTCATGTCGATCAGTGCGAGAGGCGGTGCGCGGCGGCGGAGTGCGAGGCGGAGGGCGAGGCGGCGGGCGAGGCGGCGGAGGGCGCGGGTGCGGCGCTACTGCCGAGCGCGGGCGAGTGGGCGCGCGCGCGGGCGCTGCTGGCGCCGCCGGCGCGTCGGGCTGAGCTGCTGCGCGCCGTACGCGATGCCGCGTTGCGAGCGGTGAGTCGGGCGCCGCTCGAGGGCCCTGCCGCTCGGCGCCCGCTCACCCACGGGCTCGTTGCAGGCGGCGCGGGGATGCGGGGACGCCAGCCGGTACTGCGAGGAGAGCGCGTGCGCGCTGACGGCGGCGGCGGCGGCCGAGGGTCGCGCGGCGCTCACTGCGCGTCTTCTGTCACCGCTGTTCGCCGACAACGCCTACCTCGCTCTCGGTAATAGCTTCGATATGATATAGTTTCTAAAGGCTAACTCGCCTTTCGGTAAGATAAATTATTGCATTCAGTAGTGTTTTATCTCGGTGTCTTTCTTTAATGTGTTACAGTCGATAATAAATATATAAGTTAAGATTATACTTTTCGAAGCGAGCGCGGGGGCGCCGCTGTGGGCGCGAGGCGAGCAGTCGCAGGAGGAGCGCCTGCGCGCGCTGGCGCCGCGCAGCGACGTGGGCGCCGTGGCGTCCGTGCTGCCCGCGCTGCTCGCCGCGCTGCGGGCCGACTTCGCGCCGCTCGGTGAGTCCGGTGAGCCGGTCGTGACTCGGTGGGCCGAGTCGGGGCGCGCACTAACGAGGAACGTCCGCTCGGCACAGAGGCGCAGCGGGCGGCGCGCGCGGCCCGGCGGGCGACGCGCGGCGGCGGCGGGGCGGGCGGCGGGGCGGGTGGCGGCGCGGGCGGCGGGGCGGGCGGCGGCGCGCTGGCGTGGTGCGCGCGCGTGGAGAGCGAGGCGCGCGCGCCGGCGCCGCGCCTGCCAGCCGCGCTGTACGCCGCGCTGGACGCCGCGCCGGCGCACAAGGTACGCGAGATGATATACTTTATGGATTTCGAAAAGACTTCATGAGAACCCTCTGCGTTCTATATGTGAACATATAAACGTAGTTTACGATGTATATTTGTTGACGAATTTGGATAATTTTGGTTTCATTTTATTTTCAGTGGAAAAATTCACAGGGACTGCCCCTGTTTTAATTTCGTTTATATTATTTGGGCTCTGTTTATAAATACAACTTAATCTAGTTGTGGAATAGCGAGGCTCCTACTACTACTACTACGAGTTTTTTTAATATCTTAGTGAGGAGGTACTCGATCTTGCATAAAAATATGTAAGAAAGAAATGAGTAAACTCTTAATTATAATAAGCACGAGGAATGAAGATAAAGTTATAACAGTTAGCTTCCGTCTCCGTAGGGTCAATAGATCGTTCCCGGGCACGGAGTTCGTTTCTACGATAAGGTTCCACACTTCAAAATTAACTTGGCCTATTATTAAATTTAAATCTTATATCATAACAAACTTTGTCAAATAATGCATATTACTCAATACAAGATTACATACATGAAAGATAAAAAAACGGTTCTTCTCGGTAGAATCTACATTCTAAACCGCTAGTAAGTTTACGTCGAATTCAATACTGATGGTACATGCAGGGGCGCTGCCCTTAACTACGGTGATGAGCTTTTTTTTGCCTCGACCACCAACTCGCTCACCGTATCGAGGGTCGCGACGCGGCGGTGGCGACGCCCCTGCACGTACATGCGTCCCCGTGTCGAGTGACGTGGCGCGTGCGCAGTGGCTGCACGTGCGCGGCGCGGCGTGGTGCGGCGACGCGGCGGGCGCGCTGGCGGACGCGCTGCTGGAGCGCGCGCTGCGCCTGCACGCGCTGCCCGACGAGCTGCGCGCGCTGGACGACGACAATACATGACTTGTTTCCTACACGCTCTGTCTTTTATTTCGAACCTCCCTCCGCCCGCACCTCTAGCGAACGTCGGATACAGCGCTGTTGTTGCACCGCTCCAAGCACCGCTCGTTGATGTGCGTCCACTACCTATAATCTATAGGGCTCTCGTTAGTAAAGCGAATGTCATGCAGCCTTGATTATTTCTCTTCTAAGTAGGCCGTTTATCGGACCCGACGGCCTCCTCGGCCGTTTGTGTCGTAACTTTTATCAACAGTTTCGGAATTGTATCGATCAAAGAGGATATTATTGTAATAAAATAAAAACGTCAAACGTCGTCGAGTGATTTTAAGATGTATGGTGAATGAATAATATATGTCGCAATGTATTTTTTCAATACCATCTGCGATCAGACCCTCCAGTCAGGACAAGTACTATTTTATTTTAGACAACAACAATAATAACATTTATTAATAATGTGAAGCCTTTTACTGGGTACCCCGACTGGCCTGTAACTAATTTTATATAAATAAATAAATGTGATTGATCGTAATTTTGCATCGTGTGAATGCAGCGTATTATGCAGAAATAAATTATCAGGTAAAGAAAAAATGTTGACAGATAAATGTCACGCGATCAAAATAGAATATAGTCTGCCGCTCACGAAACTGATTAGCAACACGCTACCAAATAACGGTGAACAAATGTATTGTGGCGTGTGAGCGAGAATAGAGGGCTTATTATGTGCACGCGCAGATTACTGTATGCAGCCGCGTTTCTGACGGCGCTGCTGACTGCTGCGCACGAACTCGACGTCGATGACGACGACGACAGTGATTCTGCTGCTTTTATGGTACCTGACAAAACTTTTTGCATCTCACTTGACTACCTAGGACGGTGCTCTTTGTTATTATCAAGTAGCTGTTGCTCGCGGCTTCGCTGACGCTTAAGTATAAATAAAGGATAGTGAGTCTGTGATTTTAAAGTAGGAATCATGAAATGTCATTCTGGTTAGAAAAAGTGTATTGAAGGTTTTTTTTAGATAGATGATTATTGTTTTAATAATCATCAGTGAACTTACTGTGAATCTCTGTAGTTTCAATAAAGAGTGACTTAAATGGCTTGAAGGAAAATTTATTTTATACAAATCTTCCGATCTACGATTTTGTTGCTTAAATGCCCGGCTCTATCCACGCCGTTGGATATAATTAATACTGTAAATGAGTAAGCGTACCAATATACATTTTTTTATCCGTCCACCTACCTATATCATAAAAAACGACGTTTGCGGTATTTTAGGGATAAAATTACTTAGTAACTCGCAGAGCTCACTCTGGAGCATGCAACATAACAACTGTCAATGTGATAACAGTTCTCACTAAAATCAATGCCGGCTATGTTCAAACTTCAACCTCAATGAGATTTGATTGTCATGGAGAAGCACACTTTAAGAGGGTCCTATATACTTTGAAATTCAATGATATAAACTACCTCTCCTCAAGCACATCCTAAAATAAATCTTTAGGAATTAAGGGTCAAGTTGAGGTAAAGGTTCTTACCCCTGTGGCTTAGGCTCTGCGTTGATGAATTAGTCAGGAAGAGTCATATGTGTATAGCTAACAGCAAAAATACATATGTTTTTATTTTATAACTTTTGATAGACTTCGCCGATTTTGATGAAATAAAGACTTCTTGTACCAATGCAGCTATTTCAATTAGTAATTTTTAGCCGTTTCAAATACTAGCCTGGACAAACAGACAGACAAAAATAAAAAAAAATGATTGTTTGGGTTTTGGTAAATCGCAAATAGGCATATTAACTTTAAAAGAGGCAATTATTTCGAAATCACAGACAGACACTAACTTTATTTATATTTATAGATGTATAGATTACCAATAAAATACCTCGAAACATACTCATTTATACACACACACACACAATTGTACGAACCGTATATTAAATTATACCTACTAATATATTCTAAAGTTGTTTTGCAATTACGTCCCTATTCGATTAAGATACGACGACATATGTAATGTTATAATTTTGTTATACAGCTCTAATGCTAACAACAATGTCATGCAGATAATATTGGAACACGTGAACGGATGGCAGTGCGCCGCGTCGCTCGTGTCGACCCGAACGTGCGTGACGACAGCACGTTGTGCGCGAGGCAGAGGCGAAGAGGAAGCGCCGCGCGAGCTGTGGGCGCTGGCGGCGGCGCTGCTGAGTGCGCGACCGCCGGCGCCGCCTGTGTCCTCGGCGCGCCGCGTGACGCGAGTGGCTCTCGCCGGAAATGGCCGAGACCTAGCAGACCCAGCGCTCGACATTGCCGCTGTTGAACTGGAAGCGCCCTTCGGAAAGGAGGCTCAGGCGCAGCCTATATTAATGTCGACAACTCGCAATGGGGGCGAGAGCGCCATGGTGTGTTACGCTATACGCGCGCTCTCCGCGCCCTCTCCTCCGTCAGCAACGACTAGCGGAGGTGCTAAGCGAGCGCGATTTCGCGTCGTCAACGTAGCGCTCGCGTCGGAAAGACATTGCGCGGGGCTGGTGCCTCATTGGAGCGCTACGCGTTCGCGCTTGTTATGTTTCACCGGAGATCATCTCTGCGAGGTACGTCAGAATAGACTTATTGGATCATAACAAAAATTACTTAAGACACGTTACTCATGAAATGTTGACAGCGCGATATGGGCGGCGGCGTCGTGTGTGATGGAAAACTCCGTGCCGTGTTGAGTGTGATGGCGAACGACGAAATTGTTGCGCATTGTGAGAAAACGTACGCAGCGCAGAACATAGCTCAATGGCGCTTTTTTCTTCATTGTGCTCACACACTTCGCACCTGTGGACGGTACACCAAAACAAATATAAATATACTTGTAAATAAGATTATATAGTCTAAGTAGTGTTATTTTGAGATCAACTTTCGCCTGCTGAGTTGAGCTCTGTCTACGAGCGGAGCGGAGCAAAAAAGGTTAGATTGTAGATAGCAAGTTCTTGGATTGCTGTCTTATTGCCTTTGGATAATGAAAGTGTGGGAGAGTGCGTCTGTGTTTGCACACACACTGGTGCCCTATAATGTCTCCTGCACAGTTATCTTTTGGCTAGTCTCTGTTTAAAAACTCGTAGTCTTGTTTTATTTTTATTATTCGACTGACTGTTTCTATAAAACGTCGATAGTATCGATTTGATCATTTTATCTATGAAGTAACATGAATAATTTATACAAACGTACATACATATGTACTGGTGCTTACGAAACTCAATTACATTTACAGAGGAATGTGCTCGGACAAGTGTACGGAGCATCTTCTGGGCGAAACAGATGACACGAAGGATATGACTCTCGTAGATATGACACTCCTTTCCGAACATTTATCGAGTAAGGGATGATTAGATTTATCTCAATTTTATTATCATGTACAAATCTGTTATGTA
Organism: Nymphalis io; assembly: GCF_905147045.1. Taxonomy (NCBI): domain Eukaryota; kingdom Metazoa; phylum Arthropoda; class Insecta; order Lepidoptera; family Nymphalidae; genus Nymphalis; species Nymphalis io. The sequence goes on from NC_065899.1 coordinate 13,346,366, forward strand.
CAATGTGTGTAATGACAATAATATCAGTCAATAATTATATACAACTGGAATCACTTTTTAGTATATTGTAGTATATATATACTTATTTGTCAATTAAACGCATTGTAACTAAATAACAATAAAACATAGAATTTATAAAGATATTTCGCAAGTTGTTGCGAACACACGAACAGAGCATATATAGGACTTGGCATGAAATATTTTAGGCAATTAATCGACGTTTTCAGGTACAACTCTATCGCGAGCTTCTGACACTAACCCCCTACTCGAAGTTGCGAATGAGCCCGTCTCTCAGTCGATAGAATATGAGCCAAACCGTGCCGATTTTAAGGTAATCTATCTTGAATGTTTATACACGAAGTGTTTTTCTTTGTGTTCACCATTATAATTTATTAGTAGATAAAAGCTAGAGTTCGTATGCATCATATTTATTCTCAACTTTGACTCGTGAATATTATGCATACGCACCCGTAGGCGGCTCCGTCCCGAACTTCACGTCCAGGCTTGAAGGCAGGCGAGTACGGCGACAACGCGGCGGAGTACGGCGCAGAAGAGGCGCCGCCCGCTCGCACCAGCCCCGCCGGCGCCGACGCACCCACGCGCACCCCCGCCGCCACTGCCATGATCCGCGCGCCCGCGCCGACCGCGTTCTCTGCGCCGCCTGCATCGCCCGCACCCCTCGCGCCTGCCTTGCGCGTCCCGGTTATATCAGAATCTACCGCCTCGGCTTCTAGCAATTTTAATGCCACGTCAATAGTTCAGTTGTTTTTTTTTTTACTCTGTATTATTTTTGTCATTCTAAATTAAATATAATTTTTTAGAGTAAATTACGCCGTTTTTTTTTCGAACTCAAAGTGCATGAAATACAAATAAATAGTACGGTATACGACACAGCCGATTAGTACATAAGGAATACTGATTTATAAACTGTTGTACATAGGGAAAGATTGACATTGACACATTGACATTGTCATTGACATTGACAGATTGACGTTAACAGTTTGACAGATTGACTTTGAAACATTGAAATTGACAGATCGACTTTGAAACATTGACATTGACAGACTGACTTTGACTATAATAAAAATGAATAATGCCTTATACATTATTTACTTTTTGTATAAAGAGAATTATGCCTTATATACGTTTTGTACATAGGGAATAATAAGCCTTACAAATTTTGTACATAAGAAATTATGCCTTATAAACTTTTTTCTTTAATTTTTTTTTAAATTGTATTTTTTTTTTTTTTTGTACATATGAAATAATGCCTTATATACCTTTTGTTCCTAAGGAATTATGATACAAATTAAAAAAAAAAAAAAAAAAACGAAGCATTAGAAACGGACTTTGAGAGGACATTATCATCCTTTACTTCGGAGAATCCAACGACGATTGAAACGCCAACAAAGACATCTACTAGTACTAGAAACATACCGACATTTACGACAGTAAAAATTGTGAAGCGCATGGTAGGTAGGTAGGTAGGTAGGTAGGTAGGTAGGTAGGTAGGTAGGTAGGTAGGTAGGTAGGTAGGTATGTAGGTAGGTAGGTAGGTAGGTAGGTAGGTAGGTAGGTAGGTAGGTAGGTAGGTAGGTAGGTTAGGTTAGGTTAGGTTAGGTTAGGTTAGGTTAGGTTAGGTTAGGTTAGGTTAGGTTAGGTTGGGGTGGCCTCACACAGCTTTTGACCGGCCACGGTTGTTTCGGCCGGTACCTGTGTGAGGTGGTCGGTAGGGAGCCGACGGTGGAGTGCCACCATTGTGGCGGAGGAGCCGTGGATACGGCGGAACACACGCGCGTAGAGTGCCCGGCTTGGGCGGAGCCTCGCGCGGTCCTATCCACGGCCGTAGGTGGAGACCTGTCGCTTCCGGCCGTCGTCGAGAAGATGGCCGGAAGCGAAGAGATCTGGGCGGCAGTGTCCCGGTTCAGCGCATGCGTCATGTCGCAAAAGGAGGAGGCAGAGCGGGAGCGGGAGGACGACGTGGACTCGCTCCCGCAACGAAGAAGGAGACCTCTTCGACGGCGACGTGCCTTCGCAGGCCGGACGCTGCCGCAGAGTTAAAGTGTGGTTGGCGGCGGAGTCAGTCTGTTGATCCGCCGCGGGGCTTAAAGCCCTGACGCCCAGCCTCCAGTGGCGGACTCGGGGGAGTCCGTCACGTAACAGGACGGAGGCACAGAGAGGAGGGAGGCGCGCCCTAACATCCTGGCGCGCTCTCGAGATGGGTCGCCTTATGGCGACGACCGCTGGCGGGGTTGCGGTTGTAAGTCACAACGTTCCCGTGACCCCGCCGCCTTGCGGAGAGGCGGAAATCCGGGGAGGTTTTAGTGGGTAGGACGGGGCCGTCTGCCCCGTGAGTCCCACATACCCGTCCCGGTCCCCCCGGACCGGGCGGCAGGCGTAAATGCCTTTCCTCCCCGAAAAAAAAAAAAAAAAAAAAAAAAAAAAAAAAAAAAAAAAAAAAATAAAAAATGTTGGGGTGGCCTTCTGCCCCGTGAGTCCCACATACCCGTCCCGGTCGTGTCCGGGCGGCAGGCGTAAATGCCTTTCCTCCTCGAAAAAAAAAAAAAAAAAAAAAAAAAAAAAAAAGGTTAGGTTAGGTTAGGTTGGGGTGCATGTCAGTCACCTCCACGTGGTGCATCCTGGGCAACGGGGTCGACCAGCAATCCGATGTTTTTCCGGAATGCTTGTCGATCGCGGCTGAGACTGACGCGGCGGAAGTGTCGCGGGCCGCTCCTGGGACTTCTCTGTTGCGCAGAGTTGACCAGCGAGCGGCTCCGTGGCAAATAGGAGGACTCCGGGGTCCTTTTGGGCCGCCGGAGAGAGAGAGGAGGAGTTGGTCTCCGGAGTCCTTTCGGGCTGCCGGAGACAGGAGTAGAGGAGTAGAGGAGGAGGGAGAGGCGGGTTCGTCCAGTTTCGGTGTCGATGCTGGGCGGACAGACTTCGGTCACCGCCTTCTCAAACTCGTTTCCCCAGCCAGGCGCCAGCCTGTGGTGGGACCGAGGGCCTTGCCTTCACCGGCCGGGTCGAGAGGAGAAAACCTCAATAAAAAACAACAGGTGGGTCGCTCACCCAAAGCGACGGCCGCAGGCGGGGTCGCGGTGGTGTGCTAACGCGTTCCCGTAACCCCGCCACCATGCGGTGAGAAGGAAACGAGGAGGTTTTAGTGGGTAGGACGATGGCCTTCTGCCCCGTGAGTCCCACATACCCGTCCCGGTCGTGTCCGGGCGGCAGGCGTAAATGCCTTTCCTCCTCAAAAAAAAAAAAAAAGGTTAGGTTAGGTTAGGTTAGGTTAGGTTAGGTTGGGGTGCATGTCAGTCACCTCCACGTGGTGCACCCTGGGCAACGGGGTCGACAAGTAATCCGATGTTTTCTCGGAGTGCCTGTCGACCGCGGCTGAGACTGACGCGACGGTAATGCCACGGGCCGTTCCTGGTACTTTTCTGTTCAGCAGACTGGACTGTGCGAGCGGCTTTGTGGCAAATTGAAGGTGGAAGGAAGAAGCTCTCTGCTTTCTTTCTTTGTTTTGTTTTGTTCTTCTTCCGTTTTGTTTCGTTTCGTTTTCTTTTCTTCTGTCTCATTTTTATAAATTTTGTTTTGTTTTATTTTCTTGTTTTATTTACTTTACTTCTTTCATTTATTTATTTATTGGAGGTTACTCCCAATGGTGGAGTCAGTCGAGTTAGAGTTGGTCTCCGGGGTCTTTTTGGGCTGCCGGAGAAAGGAGGTGGGAGAGGCGGGTTCGCCCAGTGTCGGTATCGATGCTGGGTGGACAGACTAAAAGGTCACCGCCTCTCAAACTCGTTTCCCCATCCGGGTGTTGTGGACATGTCTCGCAGCCCGTGGTGGGACCGAGGGCCTTGCCTTAACCGGCTGGGCCAAGAGGAGACAACCTCAATAAAAAACATTAGTTTGTAGATCCCGTGATACCACCCGACCTCACGGTGTATATAGGGTTACCAAGGTACAGGGGGCTCTGCCTTGGTGGACTTTTTATTTCCCCCATACTCGTGGGATTAAGTATGGAATTTATAAAGAATACAAAAAACAACAACGGACTCGGCGATCATACGGACAAAGATAACATGGCGGTGGAGGCGGGCGCCCCAATAGCGCGCGCCGAAACCAAAGACACTCTCGTGTCCAAAAAACTGGTGGTCCGACTGGAACGACTCTCAGAGTCCGACTCGTCGGCCACCAGCATGGTGATGGTCTCTTCGAGAGACCCCGCCTGTCGTCGGCGGAAGGGCGAGAAGCGGCCCCGTCCTGGGCCGGAGAGCTACTCCGGCTCCGAGAGCGACGCGGGTATGAGCGAAGGCGGCTTCTCGGGGTCAGGCATCAGCAAATGGCTGAAGCCCTCCCCCAAAAGGGGGCGTGGTCGACCGCCCACGACGGGCGAATACGTCGGCCTCGGGCGCTCCCGCGAGGAGCTAAAAGCCGCTAAGGCAAAGGAGCGGCGGTACGAGGCGGAGGACGCACTGGCCGCGTACAGTGCGGCGGCCAAGGTGGCCACTGAAGAAAGGGCGGCCCGAGCAGAGAAACGCCAACCCGGCGCGACCGTGGACGTGCCGCAGACGTCTGCCGCGCTGGACGCGGCGGTGAAGGAGGCGCTCGACGTCGTTCTGCAGGTTGCCGACAGGTCGGGCAACCTGAAGGGCACGTTCGTTCGGGCCCTGAAGTCCGCCGCCGTCACCATTAAAGGTGCGGTGGCGGATCTAAGGGCCCTCACTGTGACGGAGGAGGTGGCGCGGCTGGAGGCGGCTAACACGCGACTCTCCGGCCAACTGGCTGAGCTGCGCCGGGAAGTCACCGAAATGCGCCAGCGGCCGGTGGCGGCGACGGAGGCGAACCTCCAAAACGTCATGGAGGAGGCGCTGCGCGCGAACCGCGAGCAGTTCAGCACGATGCTGAACGCTCGCCTCGAGGGCCTCGAGGGCCGCCTCCTTCCGGAGCCTCGGCTGCGGCCTCCACTCGCCGCTGACCGCCGTAGGGTAGCGCAGGCAGCGGCCGTAGCCGCGGCGGGAAAGGAGGCTCCAGCCGCCTCCCACGCAACTGAGGGCGTCGAGGCCAGCGCCGCCAAGCCTGCTGCTGTCAGGCCGAAGCGGCCTAAGAGAAGTATGGCTGCCCAAGAGGCGGCAGCCAGGAGGGTGGCTCCTCAGTCGTCAGCGGAGCCGGCCGCCACTCCGGCCACGTGGAGCGCCGTGGTCGCTAGGAACAGGCCAAAGAAGGCAGAGAAGACGGGCGCCAAGCCAGCGGCGGCGAAGCCGACTTCTTCCGGGGCCACCAAGAAGGTCCCGGTTAGGAGGAAACTCCGCCCCCCTCGCACCGCAGCGATAACGCTGACGCTGAAGCCCGGTGCTGAGGAAAAGGGGTGGAGCTACGAGAAGGCTCTGGCCCTGGCCAAAAGCCGGATCAGCCTCCGGGAGGTCGGCTTGACGGCGGTACGGTTCCGGACCGCGGCGACGGGAGCGCGGATGCTCGAGGTGCCGCCGGGCACCAACGAGGCCGAGAAGGCGGCGGATGCCCTGGCGGAAAAGCTCCGCGAGGCCCTCAGCCCGGAGATCGTCCAGATCCATCGACCCACAAAGTGTGTCGAACTAAGGGTACTAGACCTGGACGACTCCGTGACGGTGGCGGAAGCCGTGGCGGCGGTCGCTGAACAAGGCGGCTGCCCTACCGGGGCCATTAAAGCGGGCATCATCGCTCGCGGCTCGAGCGGCTCGGGCTCTCTGTGGCTGAGCTGCCCCGTTTCGGCCGCGAAGAAGGTCGTGGAGGTAGGTCGCATAAGGGTCGGGTGGGTGTCGGCGCGAGTCATGCTGCTCGACCCCAGACCGCTGCACTGTTTCCGGTGCCTCGAGCGGGGGCACATGGGGGCAAAGTGTGACCGGGACGTCGACCGAAGCCGTCTGTGCTTCCGCTGCGGTCAGCCCGGTCACAAGGCTCGGGAGTGCTCCGCCGCCGTAGCCAGCTGCGTGGTCTGCACTGCGGCCGGTAAGCCAGCTGCCCATGCCGCCTGCAGCAAGTCGTGCCAGGGCGGAAAGGGCGCCGCGCAGAAGGAAAAGACAAGGAAGGTGGCGACGAAAGGCCCGGTAGCCACGTCTCCACGCTCAGAGGCGGAGCCGATGGAGACCACGCAGTGATGGCCCTGCGCTGCCTCCAGGCCAATATCAACCACTCTGCCAGGGCTCCGGACCTCCTAGTCCAAAGCATGGCAGAGTGGCAGATCAACGTGGCGGTGGTATCGGAGCCCTATTTCGTTCCCTCGCGGGACGACTGGGTCTCCGACCACGAACGGGTCGTGGCCATCGTCGCCCCTGCGGTCGCTGGCGCTCCGGCCATCGAGGGTGTGGCCAGGGGCAGGGGGTGCGTGCTGGCCGTCGTCGGCGGTGTGACGGTCGTCGCCGTCTACGCCTCGCCCAGTCGGAGTCTCGCCGAGTTTGAGCAGATGCTGGCAGAGGTCGGGACTCTGATCGGGCAAGCGGCGCCCGCACCGGTGTTGGTCGCGGGGGACTTCAACGCCAAATCAACGGCTTGGGGTTCTCCTGTGGCCGATGCCCGGGGAGAGGTGCTCGAGGAGTGGGCGGTCTCGTTGGGGCTGGCGGTCCTCAACAGTGGGTCGGAGAGCACGTGCGTGCGGCGGCAGGGCGAATCGATCGTGGACATTACGTTCGCGTCCAACGCCCTGGCCCGCCGTGCTCAAAACTGGAGGGTCGAGACTGGCGTGGAGACACTGTCGGATCACCGATATATTCGGTTCGATGTCTCTGCGTCGGCTCGTTGGGATGTTCGGCCCACTGTTGTCGGAGGAACGGAAGGTCGTCCGCGTTGGTGCCTGGGCCGCCTCGACGGACAGTTGGCGAAGGAGGCGGCCATCGTCGAAGCTTGGGGGGCCGGTTCCGACCCGGTCCTCCGGATCGACCAGGAGGCCGACCGGATCGACGGCGCCCTGTCCCGAGTGTGCGACGCGGCGATGCCGAGGGCTAAGCCGCACCCGCAACGTCGGCGGGTGTACTGGTGGCGTCCGGAGCTCCGTCGGCTGCGCAAGGCGTGCGTGGCGGCACGGCGCCGTTACGTTCGGTGTAGGAGACGAAGGGTTCGTGATGACGACGCGGAGGGGGTTTTCTACACCGGATATAGGACCGCCTGCCAGGCCCTACAGAAGGCCATAGCACAGGCCAAAGAGGCGGCGTGGGAGGAATGGCTGGAGACGCTCAACGGCGATCCGTGGGGGCGTCCGTATCGGGTCGTGAGACAAAAGCTCCGACCCTGGGCTCCTCCGCTGACCAGCAGTCTCCAGCCGCAGCTCTTGGCGAGGGTTGTGGACACGCTCTTCCCCGAGCGGGGAGAGTTCGTGCCACCGGCCATGGTGCCGCCCGCGAGCAGGCCCCAAGAGGAGGACGACGGGTCACCGGTGACTCCGATCACCGAGGCGGAATTGCAGGCGGCTGTCATCAGACTAGGGTCGAAAAAGACAGCCCCTGGGCCCGACGGAATCCCCGGTCGAGCCCTGAAGATCGCGTCGGAGGAACTCGGCGAGAGCATGCGGCGCCTCTTCACCGCATGCCTGTCTCAGGGTAGGTTCCCGCGACGGTGGAAAACGGGCACGCTCGTTCTGATCCGCAAGGACGGGCGTCCGTCCGATCAGCCGTCAGCCTACCGCCCGATCGTGTTGCTCGACGAGGTGAGCAAGCTCTTCGAGCGGGTGCTCGCTGCCCGTCTCGTCGGCAGTATGGAGCCGGGACTCGACGAGCGGCAATACGGGTTCCGTCCCGGCCGCTCGACGCTCGACGCGATCGCCAGGGTGAGGGGCCTGGCCGAGGAGGAGGTGTCTCGGGGCGGGGTGGTGTTGGCAGTGTCGCTGGATATTTCCAATGCCTTCAACACCCTGCCCTGGGAAACGGTGATGGAGGCCCTGCGGTTCCACGGTGTGCCGGGCTACCTGCGGCGTACCGTGGCCGATTACTTCTCGGGCAGGGCGGTGGCCTTCCCGACTGCGGACGGATGGGCCGTCAGGTCGTTGTCGTGCGGTGTTCCGCAGGGGTCGGTACTAGGACCGCTCCTGTGGTGCATCGGCTACGACTGGGTGCTGCGCGGGGCCACGTTGCGGGGGGTCAGCGTCACGTGCTACGCTGACGACACCCTCGTGTCGGCCCGCGGCAGTTCATACCGGGAGGCGGCCTATCGCGCCACGGCTGGGGTGGCGCACGTGGTCCACCGAATCCGCGCGTTGGGCCTCGAGGTGGCCCTACACAAATCCGAGGCCCTCGTCTTTCACGGGCCTCGGAACGCGCCACCTCCGGGGGCGGCGATAACGGTGGGCGGAACTTCCATCGCCGTCGGGTCGACGATGAAGTACCTGGGACTCGTGCTCGACGGCAGGTGGAAGTTCGAAGAGCACTTCCGGCGCTTGGCCCCAAAGTTGGTGGCTGCAGCCGGGGCGCTAGGGAGGATCCTCCCGAACGTGGGTGGGCCAGGAGGTGCCTGCAGGCGCTTGTACACCGGCGTCGTGCGCTCGATGGCGCTCTACGGGGCGCCGATATGGGCGGACGCTCTGAGCGCCCGCAACGTCGCCTCGCTGCGACGTCCGCAGCGAGCGATGGTGCTCAGAGCGGCTCGGGCGTACCGCACGGTGTCGTACACCGCGGCGTGCCTGCTCGCCGGAAGCCCGCCATGGGACCTCGAGGCCGAGGCTAACTCGAGGGTCTATTGGCGGATCAAGGCGTTAATGAGAGCGGAGGAGAGCCGGCCCCACCCACGTGAGGTTCGGACGTGGCGAGAGGAGGCCCACGAGAGGGTATTCGCCGAGTGGTCGGAGAGACTGGGTGTCCCGGGTGCTAGCCGGGACCTCGTTGCGGCCATTCGGCCGGTGCTGAGGAAGTGGGTCGAGCGCAAGCACGGCCCACCCACGTATCACCTCACACAGCTTTTGACCGGCCACGGTTGTTTCGGCCGGTACCTGTGTGAGGTGGTCGGTAGGGAGCCGACGGTGGAGTGCCACCATTGTGGCGGAGGAGCCGTGGATACGGCGGAACACACGCGCGTAGAGTGCCCGGCTTGGGCGGAGCCTCGCGCGGTCCTATCCACGGCTGTAGGTGGGGACCTGTCGCTTCCGGCCGTCGTCGAGAAGATGGCCGGAAGCGAAGAGATCTGGGCGGCAGTGTCACGGTTCAGCGCATGTGTCATGTCGCAAAAGGAGGAGGCAGAGCGGGAGCGGGAGGACGACGTGGACTCGCTCCCGCAACGAAGAAGGAGACCTCTTCGACGGCGACGTGCCTTCGCAGGCCGGACGCTGCCGCAGAGTTAAGGTGTGGTTGGCGGCGGAGCCAGTCTGTTGATCCGCCGCGGGGCTTCAAGCCCTGACGCCCAGCCTCCAGTGGCGGACTCGGGGGAGTCCGTCACGTAACAGGACGGAGGCACAGAGAGGAGGGAGGCGCGCCCCAACATCCTGGCGCGCTCTCGAGATGGGTCGCCTTATGGCGACGACCGCTGGCGGGGTTGCGGTTGTAAGTCACAACGTTCCCGTGACCCCGCCGCCTTGCGGAGAGGCGGAAATCCGGGGAGGTTTTAGTGGGTAGGACGGTGGCCCTCTGCCCCGTGAGTCCCACATACCCGTCCCGGTCCCCCCGGACCGGGCGGCAGGCGTAAATGCCTTTCCTCCCCGAAAAAAAAAAAAAAAAAAAAAAAAAAAGGTTAGGTTAGGTTAGGTTAGGTTAGGTTGGGGTGCATGTCAGTCACCTCCACGTGGTGCACCCTGGGCAACGGGGTCGACCAGCAATCCGATGTTTTTCCGGAATGCTTGTCGATCGCGGCTGAGACTGACGCGGCGGAAGTGTCGCGGGCCGCTCCTGGGACTTCTCTGTTGCGCAGAGTTGACCAGCGAGCGGCTCCGTGGCAAATAGGAGGACTCCGGGGTCCTTTTGGGCCGCCGGAGAGAGAGAGGAGGAGTTGGTCTCCGGAGTCCTTTCGGGCTGCCGGAGACAGGAGTAGAGGAGTAGAGGAGGAGGGAGAGGCGGGTTCGTCCAGTTTCGGTGTCGATGCTGGGCGGACAGACTTCGGTCACCGCCTTCTCGAACTCGTTTCCCCATCCAGGCGCCAGCCTGTGGTGGGACCGAGGGCCTTGCCTTCACCGGCCGGGTCGAGAGGAGAAAACCTCAATAAAAAACAACAGGTGGGTCGCTCACCCAAAGCGACGGCCGCAGGTGGGGTCGCGGTGGTGTGCTAACGCGTTCCCGTAACCCCACCACCATGCGGTGAGAAGGAAACGAGGAGGTTTTAGTGGGTAGGACGGTGGCCTTCTGCCCCGTGAGTCCCACATACCCGTCCCGGTCGTGTCCGGGCGGCAGGCGTAAATGCCTTTCCTCATCGAAAAAAAAAAAAAAAAAAGGTTAGGTTAGGTTGGGGTGCATGTCAGTCACCTCCACGTGGTGCACCCTGGGCAACGGGGTCGACCAGCAATCCGATGTTTTTTTTTCCGGAATGCTTGTCGATCGCGGCTGAGACTGACGCGGCGGAAGTGTCGCGGGCCGCTCCTGGGACTTCTCTGTTGCGCAGAGTTGACCAGCGAGCGGCTCCGTGGCAAATAGGAGGACTCCGGGGTCCTTTTGGGCCGCCGGAGAGAGAGAGGAGGAGTTGGTCTCTGGAGTCCTTTCGGGCTGCCGGAGACAGGAGTAGAGGAGTAGAGGAGGAGGGAGAGGCGGGTTCGTCCAGTTTCGGTGTCGATGCTGGGCGGACAGACTTCGGTCACCGCCTTCTCGAACTCGTTTCCCCATCCAGGCGCCAGCCTGTGGTGGGACCGAGGGCCTTGCCTTCACCGGCCGGGTCGAGAGGAGAAAACCTCAATAAAAAACAACAGGTGGGTCGCTCACCCAAAGCGACGGCCGCAGGTGGGGTCGCGGTGGTGTGCTAACGCGTTCCCGTAACCTCGCCACCATGCGGTGAGAAGGAAACGAGGAGGTTTTAGTGGGTAGGACGATGGCCTTCTGCCCCGTGAGTCCCACATACCTGTCCCGGTCGTGTCCGGGCGGCAGGCGTAAATGCCTTTCCTCCTCGAAAAAAAAAAAAAAAAAAAAAAAAAAAAAAAAAAAAAAAAAAAAAAAGGTTAGGTTAGGTTAGGTTAGGTTAGGTTAGGTTAGGTTGGGGTGCATGTCAGTCACCTCCACGTGGTGCGCCCTGGGCAACGGGGTCGACCAGCAATCCGATGTTTTTCCGGAATGCTTGTCGATCGCGGCTGAGACTGACGCGGCGGAAGTGTCGCGGGCCGCTCCTGGGACTTCTCTGTTGCGCAGAGTTGACCAGCGAGCGGCTCCGTGGCAAATAGGAGGACTCCGGGGTCCTTTTGGGCCGCCGGAGAGAGAGAGGAGGAGTTGGTCTCCGGAGTCCTTTCGGGCTGCCGGAGACAGGAGTAGAGGAGTAGAGGAGGAGGGAGAGGCGGGTTCGTCCAGTTTCGGTGTCGATGCTGGGCGGACAGACTTCGGTCACCGCCTTCTCAAACTCGTTTCCCCATCCAGGCGCCAGCCTGTGGTGGGACCGAGGGCCTCGCCTTCACCGGCCGGGTCGAGAGGAGAAAACCTCAATAAAAAACAACAGGTGGGTCGCTCACCCAAAGCGACGGCCGCAGGTGGGGTCGCGGTGGTGTGCTAACGCGTTCCCGTAACCCCGCCACCATGCGGTGAGAAGGAAACGAGGAGGTTTTAGTGGGTAGGACGATGGCCTTCTGCCCCGTGAGTCCCACATACCCGTCCCGGTCGTGTCCGGGCGGCAGGCGTAAATGCCTTTCCACCTCGAAAAAAAAAAAAAAAAAAAAAAGGTTAGGTTAGGTTAGGTTAGGTTAGGTTAGGTTAGGTTAGGTTAGGTTAGGTTAGGTTAGGTTAGGTTAGGTTAGGTTCAGCGGCGGCGAAGCCGACTTCTTCCGGGGCCACCAAGAAGGTCCCGGTTAGGAGGAAACTCCGCCCCCCTCGCACCGCAGCGATAACGCTGACGCTGAAGCCCGGTGCTGAGGAAAAGGGGTGGAGCTACGAGAAGGCTCTGGCCCTGGCCAAAAGCCGGATCAGCCTCCGGGAGGTCGGCTTGACGGCGGTACGGTTCCGGACCGCGGCGACGGGAGCGCGGATGCTCGAGGTGCCGCCGGGCACCAACGAGGCCGAGAAGGCGGCGGATGCCCTGGCGGAAAAGCTCCGCGAGGCCCTCAGCCCGGAGATCGTCCAGATCCATCGACCCACAAAGTGTGTCGAACTAAGGGTACTAGACCTGGACGACTCCGTGACGGTGGCGGAAGCCGTGGCGGCGGTCGCTGAACAAGGCGGCTGCCCTACCGGGGCCATTAAAGCGGGCATCATCGCTCGCGGCTCGAGCGGCTCGGGCTCTCTGTGGCTGAGCTGCCCCGTTTCGGCCGCGAAGAAGGTCGTGGAGGTAGGTCGCATAAGGGTCGGGTGGGTGTCGGCGCGAGTCATGCTGCTCGACCCCAGACCGCTGCACTGTTTCCGGTGCCTCGAGCGGGGGCACATGGGGGCAAAGTGTGACCGGGACGTCGACCGAAGCCGTCTGTGCTTCCGCTGCGGTCAGCCCGGTCACAAGGCTCGGGAGTGCTCCGCCGCCGTAGCCAGCTGCGTGGTCTGCACTGCGGCCGGTAAGCCAGCTGCCCATGCCGCCTGCAGCAAGTCGTGCCAGGGCGGAAAGGGCGCCGCGCAGAAGGAAAAGACAAGGAAGGTGGCGACGAAAGGCCCGGTAGCCACGTCTCCACGCTCAGAGGCGGAGCCGATGGAGACCACGCAGTGATGGCCCTGCGCTGCCTCCAGGCCAATATCAACCACTCTGCCAGGGCTCCGGACCTCCTAGTCCAAAGCATGGCAGAGTGGCAGATCAACGTGGCGGTGGTATCGGAGCCCTATTTCGTTCCCTCGCGGGACGACTGGGTCTCCGACCACGAACGGGTCGTGGCCATCGTCGCCCCTGCGGTCGCTGGCGCTCCGGCCATCGAGGGTGTGGCCAGGGGCAGGGGGTGCGTGCTGGCCGTCGTCGGCGGTGTGACGGTCGTCGCCGTCTACGCCTCGCCCAGTCGGAGTCTCGCCGAGTTTGAGCAGATGCTGGCAGAGGTCGGGACTCTGATCGGGCAAGCGGCGCCCGCACCGGTGTTGGTCGCGGGGGACTTCAACGCCAAATCAACGGCTTGGGGTTCTCCTGTGGCCGATGCCCGGGGAGAGGTGCTCGAGGAGTGGGCGGTCTCGTTGGGGCTGGCGGTCCTCAACAGTGGGTCGGAGAGCACGTGCGTGCGGCGGCAGGGCGAATCGATCGTGGACATTACGTTCGCGTCCAACGCCCTGGCCCGCCGTGCTCAAAACTGGAGGGTCGAGACTGGCGTGGAGACACTGTCGGATCACCGATATATTCGGTTCGATGTCTCTGCGTCGGCTCGTTGGGATGTTCGGCCCACTGTTGTCGGAGGAACGGAAGGTCGTCCGCGTTGGTGCCTGGGCCGCCTCGACGGACAGTTGGCGAAGGAGGCGGCCATCGTCGAAGCTTGGGGGGCCGGTTCCGACCCGGTCCTCCGGATCGACCAGGAGGCCGACCGGATCGACGGCGCCCTGTCCCGAGTGTGCGACGCGGCGATGCCGAGGGCTAAGCCGCACCCGCAACGTCGGCGGGTGTACTGGTGGCGTCCGGAGCTCCGTCGGCTGCGCAAGGCGTGCGTGGCGGCACGGCGCCGTTACGTTCGGTGTAGGAGACGAAGGGTTCGTGATGACGACGCGGAGGGGGTTTTCTACACCGGATATAGGACCGCCTGCCAGGCCCTACAGAAGGCCATAGCACAGGCCAAAGAGGCGGCGTGGGAGGAATGGCTGGAGACGCTCAACGGCGATCCGTGGGGGCGTCCGTATCGGGTCGTGAGACAAAAGCTCCGACCCTGGGCTCCTCCGCTGACCAGCAGTCTCCAGCCGCAGCTCTTGGCGAGGGTTGTGGACACGCTCTTCCCCGAGCGGGGAGAGTTCGTGCCACCGGCCATGGTGCCGCCCGCGAGCAGGCCCCAAGAGGAGGACGACGGGTCACCGGTGACTCCGATCACCGAGGCGGAATTGCAGGCGGCTGTCATCAGACTAGGGTCGAAAAAGACAGCCCCTGGGCCCGACGGAATCCCCGGTCGAGCCCTGAAGATCGCGTCGGAGGAACTCGGCGAGAGCATGCGGCGCCTCTTCACCGCATGCCTGTCTCAGGGTAGGTTCCCGCGACGGTGGAAAACGGGCACGCTCGTTCTGATCCGCAAGGACGGGCGTCCGTCCGATCAGCCGTCAGCCTACCGCCCGATCGTGTTGCTCGACGAGGTGAGCAAGCTCTTCGAGCGGGTGCTCGCTGCCCGTCTCGTCGGCAGTATGGAGCCGGGACTCGACGAGCGGCAATACGGGTTCCGTCCCGGCCGCTCGACGCTCGACGCGATCGCCAGGGTGAGGGGCCTGGCCGAGGAGGAGGTGTCTCGGGGCGGGGTGGTGTTGGCAGTGTCGCTGGATATTTCCAATGCCTTCAACACCCTGCCCTGGGAAACGGTGATGGAGGCCCTGCGGTTCCACGGTGTGCCGGGCTACCTGCGGCGTACCGTGGCCGATTACTTCTCGGGCAGGGCGGTGGCCTTCCCGACTGCGGACGGATGGGCCGTCAGGTCGTTGTCGTGCGGTGTTCCGCAGGGGTCGGTACTAGGACCGCTCCTGTGGTGCATCGGCTACGACTGGGTGCTGCGCGGGGCCACGTTGCGGGGGGTCAGCGTCACGTGCTACGCTGACGACACCCTCGTGTCGGCCCGCGGCAGTTCATACCGGGAGGCGGCCTATCGCGCCACGGCTGGGGTGGCGCACGTGGTCCACCGAATCCGCGCGTTGGGCCTCGAGGTGGCCCTACACAAATCCGAGGCCCTCGTCTTTCACGGGCCTCGGAACGCGCCACCTCCGGGGGCGGCGATAACGGTGGGCGGAACTTCCATCGCCGTCGGGTCGACGATGAAGTACCTGGGACTCGTGCTCGACGGCAGGTGGAAGTTCGAAGAGCACTTCCGGCGCTTGGCCCCAAAGTTGGTGGCTGCAGCCGGGGCGCTAGGGAGGATCCTCCCGAACGTGGGTGGGCCAGGAGGTGCCTGCAGGCGCTTGTACACCGGCGTCGTGCGCTCGATGGCGCTCTACGGGGCGCCGATATGGGCGGACGCTCTGAGCGCCCGCAACGTCGCCTCGCTGCGACGTCCGCAGCGAGCGATGGTGCTCAGAGCGGCTCGGGCGTACCGCACGGTGTCGTACACCGCGGCGTGCCTGCTCGCCGGAAGCCCGCCATGGGACCTCGAGGCCGAGGCTAACTCGAGGGTCTATTGGCGGATCAAGGCGTTAATGAGAGCGGAGGAGAGCCGGCCCCACCCACGTGAGGTTCGGACGTGGCGAGAGGAGGCCCACGAGAGGGTATTCGCCGAGTGGTCGGAGAGACTGGGTGTCCCGGGTGCTAGCCGGGACCTCGTTGCGGCCATTCGGCCGGTGCTGAGGAAGTGGGTCGAGCGCAAGCACGGCCCACCCACGTATCACCTCACACAGCTTTTGACCGGCCACGGTTGTTTCGGCCGGTACCTGTGTGAGGTGGTCGGTAGGGAGCCGACGGTGGAGTGCCACCATTGTGGCGGAGGAGCCGTGGATACGGCGGAACACACGCGCGTAGAGTGCCCGGCTTGGGCGGAGCCTCGCGCGGTCCTATCCACGGCTGTAGGTGGGGACCTGTCGCTTCCGGCCGTCGTCGAGAAGATGGCCGGAAGCGAAGAGATCTGGGCGGCAGTGTCACGGTTCAGCGCATGTGTCATGTCGCAAAAGGAGGAGGCAGAGCGGGAGCGGGAGGACGACGTGGACTCGCTCCCGCAACGAAGAAGGAGACCTCTTCGACGGCGACGTGCCTTCGCAGGCCGGACGCTGCCGCAGAGTTAAGGTGTGGTTGGCGGCGGAGCCAGTCTGTTGATCCGCCGCGGGGCTTCAAGCCCTGACGCCCAGCCTCCAGTGGCGGACTCGGGGGAGTCCGTCACGTAACAGGACGGAGGCACAGAGAGGAGGGAGGCGCGCCCCAACATCCTGGCGCGCTCTCGAGATGGGTCGCCTTATGGCGACGACCGCTGGCGGGGTTGCGGTTGTAAGTCACAACGTTCCCGTGACCCCGCCGCCTTGCGGAGAGGCGGAAATCCGGGGAGGTTTTAGTGGGTAGGACGGTGGCCCTCTGCCCCGTGAGTCCCACATACCCGTCCCGGTCCCCCCGGACCGGGCGGCAGGCGTAAATGCCTTTCCTCCCCGAAAAAAAAAAAAAAAAAAAAAAAAAAGGTTAGGTTAGGTTAGGTTGGGGTGCATGTCAGTCACCTCCACGTGGTGCACCCTGGGCAACGGGGTCGACCAGCAATCCGATGTTTTTCCGGAATGCTTGTCGATCGCGGCTGAGACTGACGCGGCGGAAGTGTCGCGGGCCGCTCCTGGGACTTCTCTGTTGCGCAGAGTTGACCAGCGAGCGGCTCCGTGGCAAATAGGAGGACTCCGGGGTCCTTTTGGGCCGCCGGAGAGAGAGAGGAGGAGTTGGTCTCCGGAGTCCTTTCGGGCTGCCGGAGACAGGAGTAGAGGAGTAGAGGAGGAGGGAGAGGCGGGTTCGTCCAGTTTCGGTGTCGATGCTGGGCGGACAGACTTCGGTCACCGCCTTCTCGAACTCGTTTCCCCATCCAGGCGCCAGCCTGTGGTGGGACCGAGGGCCTTGCCTTCACCGGCCGGGTCGAGAGGAGAAAACCTCAATAAAAAACAACAGGTGGGTCGCTCACCCAAAGCGACGGCCGCAGGTGGGGTCGCGGTGGTGTGCTAACGCGTTCCCGTAACCCCACCACCATGCGGTGAGAAGGAAACGAGGAGGTTTTAGTGGGTAGGACGGTGGCCTTCTGCCCCGTGAGTCCCACATACCCGTCCCGGTCGTGTCCGGGCGGCAGGCGTAAATGCCTTTCCTCATCGAAAAAAAAAAAAAAAAAAGGTTAGGTTAGGTTGGGGTGCATGTCAGTCACCTCCACGTGGTGCACCCTGGGCAACGGGGTCGACCAGCAATCCGATGTTTTTTTTTCCGGAATGCTTGTCGATCGCGGCTGAGACTGACGCGGCGGAAGTGTCGCGGGCCGCTCCTGGGACTTCTCTGTTGCGCAGAGTTGACCAGCGAGCGGCTCCGTGGCAAATAGGAGGACTCCGGGGTCCTTTTGGGCCGCCGGAGAGAGAGAGGAGGAGTTGGTCTCTGGAGTCCTTTCGGGCTGCCGGAGACAGGAGTAGAGGAGTAGAGGAGGAGGGAGAGGCGGGTTCGTCCAGTTTCGGTGTCGATGCTGGGCGGACAGACTTCGGTCACCGCCTTCTCGAACTCGTTTCCCCATCCAGGCGCCAGCCTGTGGTGGGACCGAGGGCCTTGCCTTCACCGGCCGGGTCGAGAGGAGAAAACCTCAATAAAAAACAACAGGTGGGTCGCTCACCCAAAGCGACGGCCGCAGGTGGGGTCGCGGTGGTGTGCTAACGCGTTCCCGTAACCTCGCCACCATGCGGTGAGAAGGAAACGAGGAGGTTTTAGTGGGTAGGACGATGGCCTTCTGCCCCGTGAGTCCCACATACCTGTCCCGGTCGTGTCCGGGCGGCAGGCGTAAATGCCTTTCCTCCTCGAAAAAAAAAAAAAAAAAAAAAAAAAAAAAAAAAAAAAAAAAAAAAAAGGTTAGGTTAGGTTAGGTTAGGTTAGGTTAGGTTAGGTTGGGGTGCATGTCAGTCACCTCCACGTGGTGCGCCCTGGGCAACGGGGTCGACCAGCAATCCGATGTTTTTCCGGAATGCTTGTCGATCGCGGCTGAGACTGACGCGGCGGAAGTGTCGCGGGCCGCTCCTGGGACTTCTCTGTTGCGCAGAGTTGACCAGCGAGCGGCTCCGTGGCAAATAGGAGGACTCCGGGGTCCTTTTGGGCCGCCGGAGAGAGAGAGGAGGAGTTGGTCTCCGGAGTCCTTTCGGGCTGCCGGAGACAGGAGTAGAGGAGTAGAGGAGGAGGGAGAGGCGGGTTCGTCCAGTTTCGGTGTCGATGCTGGGCGGACAGACTTCGGTCACCGCCTTCTCAAACTCGTTTCCCCATCCAGGCGCCAGCCTGTGGTGGGACCGAGGGCCTCGCCTTCACCGGCCGGGTCGAGAGGAGAAAACCTCAATAAAAAACAACAGGTGGGTCGCTCACCCAAAGCGACGGCCGCAGGTGGGGTCGCGGTGGTGTGCTAACGCGTTCCCGTAACCCCGCCACCATGCGGTGAGAAGGAAACGAGGAGGTTTTAGTGGGTAGGACGATGGCCTTCTGCCCCGTGAGTCCCACATACCCGTCCCGGTCGTGTCCGGGCGGCAGGCGTAAATGCCTTTCCACCTCGAAAAAAAAAAAAAAAAAAAAAAAGGTTAGGGTAGGTTAGGTTAGGTTAGGTTAGGTTAGGTTAGGTTAGGTTAGGTTAGGTTAGGTTAGGTTAGGTTAGGTTCAGCGGCGGCGAAGCCGACTTCTTCCGGGGCCACCAAGAAGGTCCCGGTTAGGAGGAAACTCCGCCCCCCTCGCACCGCAGCGATAACGCTGACGCTGAAGCCCGGTGCTGAGGAAAAGGGGTGGAGCTACGAGAAGGCTCTGGCCCTGGCCAAAAGCCGGATCAGCCTCCGGGAGGTCGGCTTGACGGCGGTACGGTTCCGGACCGCGGCGACGGGAGCGCGGATGCTCGAGGTGCCGCCGGGCACCAACGAGGCCGAGAAGGCGGCGGATGCCCTGGCGGAAAAGCTCCGCGAGGCCCTCAGCCCGGAGATCGTCCAGATCCATCGACCCACAAAGTGTGTCGAACTAAGGGTACTAGACCTGGACGACTCCGTGACGGTGGCGGAAGCCGTGGCGGCGGTCGCTGAACAAGGCGGCTGCCCTACCGGGGCCATTAAAGCGGGCATCATCGCTCGCGGCTCGAGCGGCTCGGGCTCTCTGTGGCTGAGCTGCCCCGTTTCGGCCGCGAAGAAGGTCGTGGAGGTAGGTCGCATAAGGGTCGGGTGGGTGTCGGCGCGAGTCATGCTGCTCGACCCCAGACCGCTGCACTGTTTCCGGTGCCTCGAGCGGGGGCACATGGGGGCAAAGTGTGACCGGGACGTCGACCGAAGCCGTCTGTGCTTCCGCTGCGGTCAGCCCGGTCACAAGGCTCGGGAGTGCTCCGCCGCCGTAGCCAGCTGCGTGGTCTGCACTGCGGCCGGTAAGCCAGCTGCCCATGCCGCCTGCAGCAAGTCGTGCCAGGGCGGAAAGGGCGCCGCGCAGAAGGAAAAGACAAGGAAGGTGGCGACGAAAGGCCCGGTAGCCACGTCTCCACGCACAGAGGCGGAGCCGATGGAGACCACGCAGTGATGACCCTGCGCTGCCTCCAGGCCAATATCAACCACTCTGCCAGGGCTCAGGACCTCCTAGTCCAAAGCATGGCAGAGTGGCAGATCAACGTGGCGGTGGTGTCGGAGCCCTATTTCGTTCCCTCGCGGGACGACTGGGTCTCCGACCATGAACGGGTCGTGGCCATCGTCGCCCCTGCGGTCGCTGGCGCTCCGGCCATCGAGGGTGTGGCCAGGGGCAGGGGGTGCGTGCTGGCCGTCGTCGGCGGTGTGACGGTCGTCGCCGTCTACGCCTCGCCCAGTCGGAGTCTCGCCGAGTTTGAGCAGATGCTGGCAGAGGTCGGGACTCTGATCGGGCAAGCGGCGCCCGCACCGGTGTTGGTCGCGGGGGACTTCAACGCCAAATCAACGGCTTGGGGTTCTCCTGTGGCCGATGCCCGGGGTGAGGTGCTCGAGGAGTGGGCGGTCTCGTTGGGGCTGGCGGTCCTCAACAGTGGGTCGGAGAGCACGTGCGTGCGGCGGCAGGGCGAATCGATCGTGGACATTACGTTCGCGTCCAACGCCCTGGCCCGCCGTGCTCAAAACTGGAGGGTCGAGACTGGCGTGGAGACACTGTCGGATCACCGATATATTCGGTTCGATGTCTCTGCGTCGGCTCGTTGGGATGTTCGGCCCACTGTTGTCGGAGGAACGGAAGGTCGTCCGCGTTGGTGCCTGGGCCGCCTCGACGGACAGTTGGCGAAGGAGGCGGCCATCGTCGAAGCTTGGGGGGCCGGTTCCGACCCGGTCCTCCGGATCGACCAGGAGGCCGACCGGATCGACGGCGCCCTGTCCCGAGTGTGCGACGCGGCGATGCCGAGGGCTAAGCCGCACCCGCAACGTCGGCGGGTGTACTGGTGGCGTCCGGAGCTCCGTCGGCTGCGCAAGGCGTGCGTGGCGGCACGGCGCCGTTACGTTCGGTGTAGGAGACGAAGGGTTCGTGATGACGACGCGGAGGGGGTTTTCTACACCGGATATAGGACCGCCTGCCAGGCCCTACAGAAGGCCATAGCACAGGCCAAAGAGGCGGCGTGGGAGGAATGGCTGGAGACGCTCAACGGCGATCCGTGGGGGCGTCCGTATCGGGTCGTGAGACAAAAGCTCCGACCCTGGGCTCCTCCGCTGACCAGCAGTCTCCAGCCGCAGCTCTTGGCGAGGGTTGTGGACACGCTCTTCCCCGAGCGGGGAGAGTTCGTGCCACCGGCCATGGTGCCGCCCGCGAGCAGGCCCCAAGAGGAGGACGACGGGTCACCGGTGACTCCGATCACCGAGGCGGAATTGCAGGCGGCTGTCATCAGACTAGGGTCGAAAAAGACAGCCCCTGGGCCCGACGGAATCCCCGGTCGAGCCCTGAAGATCGCGTCGGAGGAACTCGGCGAGAGCATGCGGCGCCTCTTCACCGCATGCCTGTCTCAGGGTAGGTTCCCGCGACGGTGGAAAACGGGCACGCTCGTTCTGATCCGCAAGGACGGGCGTCCGTCCGATCAGCCGTCAGCCTACCGCCCGATCGTGTTGCTCGACGAGGTGAGCAAGCTCTTCGAGCGGGTGCTCGCTGCCCGTCTCGTCGGCAGTATGGAGCCGGGACTCGACGAGCGGCAATACGGGTTCCGTCCCGGCCGCTCGACGCTCGACGCGATCGCCAGGGTGAGGGGCCTGGCCGAGGAGGAGGTGTCTCGGGGCGGGGTGGTGTTGGCAGTGTCGCTGGATATTTCCAATGCCTTCAACACCCTGCCCTGGGAAACGGTGATGGAGGCCCTGCGGTTCCACGGTGTGCCGGGCTACCTGCGGCGTACCGTGGCCGATTACTTCTCGGGCAGGGCGGTGGCCTTCCCGACTGCGGACGGATGGGCCGTCAGGTCGTTGTCGTGCGGTGTTCCGCAGGGGTCGGTACTAGGACCGCTCCTGTGGTGCATCGGCTACGACTGGGTGCTGCGCGGGGCCACGTTGCGGGGGGTCAGCGTCACGTGCTACGCTGACGACACCCTCGTGTCGGCCCGCGGCAGTTCATACCGGGAGACGGCCTATCGCGCCACGGCTGGGGTGGCGCACGTAGTCCACCGAATCCGCGCGTTGGGCCTCGAGGTGGCCCTACACAAATCCGAGGCCCTCGTCTTTCACGGGCCTCGGAACGCGCCACCTCCGGGGGCGGCGATAACGGTGGGCGGAACTTCCATCGCCGTCGGGTCGACGATGAAGTACCTGGGACTCGTGCTCGACGGCAGGTGGAAGTTCGAAGAGCACTTCCGGCGCTTGGCCCCAAAGTTGGTGGCTGCAGCCGGGGCGCTAGGGAGGATCCTCCCGAACGTGGGTGGGCCAGGAGGTGCCTCCAGGCGCCTGTACACCGGCGTCGTGCGCTCGATGGCGCTCTACGGGGCGCCGATATGGGCGGACGCTCTGAGCGCCCGTAACGTCGCCTCGCTGCGACGTCCGCAGCGAGCGATGGCGCTCAGAGCGGCTCGGGCGTACCGCACGGTGTCGTACACCGCGGCGTGCCTGCTCGCCGGAAGCCCGCCATGGGACCTCGAGGCCGAGGCTAACTCGAGGGTCTATTGGCGGATCAAGGCGGCAGTGAGAGCGGAGGAGAACCGGCCCCACCCACGTGAGGTTCGGACGTGGCGAGAGGAGGCCCGCGAGAGGGTATTCGCCGAGTGGTCGGAGAGACTGGGTGTCCCGGGTGCTAGCCGGGACCTCGTTGCGGCCATTCGGCCGGTGCTGAGGAAGTGGGTCGAGCGCAAGCACGGCCCACCCACGTATCACCTCACACAGCTTTTGACCGGCCACGGTTGTTTCGGCCGGTACCTGTGTGAGGTGGTCGGTAGGGAGCCGACGGTGGAGTGCCACCATTGTGGCGGAAGAGCCGTGGATTCGGCGGAACACACGCGCGTAGAGTGCCCGGCTTGGGCGGAGCCTCGCGCGGTCCTATCCACGGGCTGTAGGTGGGGACCTGTCGCTTCCGGCCGTCGTCGAGAAGATGGCCGGAAGCGAAGAGATCTGGGCGGCAGTGTCACGGTTCAGCGCATGTGTCATGTCGCAAAAGGAGGAGGCAGAGCGGGAGCGGGAGGACGACGTGGACTCGCTCCCGCAACGAAGAAGGAGACCTCTTCGACGGCGACGTGCCTTCGCAGGCCGGACGCTGCCGCAGAGTTAAGGTGTGGTTGGCGGCGGAGCCAGTCTGTTGATC